>NC_092339.1:136716071-137018928 GCF_046630445.1 Rutidosis leptorrhynchoides
CTCTAAGACCATCGCTCTGATACCAACTGAAATGTCCCGTTCTTATTGATTAAAAACGTTCCATATTAATTGATTTCGTTGCGAGGTTTTGACCTCTATATGAGACGTTTTTCAAAGACTGCATTCATTTTTAAACAAACCATAACCTTTATTTCATCAATAAAGGTTTAAAAAGCTTTACGTAGATTATCAAATAATGATAATCTAAAATATCCTGTTTACACACGACCATTACATAATGGTTTACAATACAAATATGTTACAACAAAATAAGTTTCTTGAATGCAGTTTTTACACAATATCATACAAGCATGGACTCCAAATCTTGTCCTTATTTAAGTATGCGACAGCGGAAGCTCTTAATAATCACCTGAGAATAAACATGCTTAAAACGTCAACAAAAATGTTGGTGAGTTATAGGTTTAACCTATATATATCAAATCGTAATAATAGACCACAAGATTTCATATTTCAATACACATCCCATACATAGAGATAAAAATCATTCATATGGTGAACACCTGGTAACCGATAATAACAAGATGCATATATAAGAATATCCCCATCATTCCGGGACACCCTTCGGATATGATATAAATTTCGAAGTACTAAAGCATCCGGTACTTTGGATGGGGTTTGTTAGGCCCAATAGATCTATCTTTAGGATTCGCGTCAATTAGGGTGTCTGTTCCCTAATTCTTAGATTACCAGACTTAATAAAAAGGGGCATATTCGATTTCGATAATTCAACCATAGAATGTAGTTTCACGTACTTGTGTCTATTTTGTAAATCATTTATAAAACCTGCATGTATTCTCATCCCAAAAATATTAGATTTTAAAAGTGGGACTATAACTCACCTTCACAGATTTTTACTTCGTCGGGAAGTAAGACTTGGCCACTGGTTGATTCACGAACCTATAACAATATATACATATATATCAAAGTATGTTCAAAATATATTTACAACACTTTTAATATATTTTGATGTTTTAAGTTTATTAAGTCAGCTGTCCTCGTTAGTAACCTACAACTAGTTGTCCACAGTTAGATGTACAGAAATAAATCGATAAATATTATCTTGAATCAATCCACGACCCAGTGTATACGTATCTCAGTATTGATCACAACTCAAACTATATATATTTTGGAATCAACCTCAACCCTGTATAGCTAACTCCAACATTCACATATAGAGTGTCTATGGTTGTTCCGAAATATATATAGATGTGTCGACATGATAGGTCGAAACATTGTATACGTGTCTATGGTATCTCAAGATTACATAATATACAATACAAGTTGATTAAGTTATGGTTGGAATAGATTTGTTACCAATTTTCACGTAGCTAAAATGAGAAAAATTATCCAATCTTGTTTTACCCATAACTTCTTCATTTTAAATCCGTTTTGAGTGAATCAAATTGCTATGGTTTCATATTGAACTCTATTTTATGAATATAAACAGAAAAGTATAGGTTTATAGTCGGAAAAATAAGTTACAAGTCGTTTTTGTAAAGGTAGTCATTTCAGTCGAAAGAACGACGTCTAGATGACCATTTTAGAAAACATACTTCCACTTTGAGTTTAACCATAATTTTTGGATATAGTTTCATGCTCATAATAAAAATCATTTTCTCAGAATAACAACTTTTAAATCAAAGTTTATCATAGTTTTTAATTAACTAACCCAAAACAGCCCGCGGTGTTACTACGACGGCGTAAATCCGGTTTTACGGTGTTTTTCGTGTTTCCAGGTTTTAAATCATTAAGTTAGCATATCATATAGATATAGAACATGTGTTTAGTTGATTTTAAAAGTCAAGTTAGAAGGATTAACTTTTGTTTGCGAACAAGTTTAGAATTAACTAAACTATGTTCTAGTGATTACAAGTTTAAACCTTCGAATAAGATAGCTTTATATGTATGAATCGAATGATGTTATGAACATCATTACTACCTTAAGTTCCTTGGATAAACCTACTGGAAAAGAGAAAAATGGATCTAGCTTCAATGGATCCTTGGATGGCTCGAAGTTCTTGAAGCAGAATCATGACACGAAAACAAGTTCAAGTAAGATCATCACTTGAAATAAGATTGTTATAGTTATAGAAATTGAACCAAAGTTTGAATATGATTATTACCTTGTATTAGAATGATAACCTACTGTAAGAAACAAAGATTTCTTGAGGTTGGATGATCACCTTACAAGATTGGAAGTGAGCTAGCAAACTTGAAAGTATTCTTGATTTTATGAAACTAGAACTTTTGGAATTTATGAAGAACACTTAGAACTTGAAGATAGAACTTGAGAGAGTTCAATTAGATGAAGAAAATTGAAGAATGAAAGTGTTTGTAGGTGTTTTTGGTCGTTGGTGTATGGATTAGATATAAAGGATATGTAATTTTGTTTTCATGTAAATAAGTCATGAATGATTACTCATATTTTTGTAATTTTATGAGATATTTCATGCTAGTTGCCAAATGATGGTTCCCACATGTGTTAGGTGACTCACATGGGCTGCTAAGAGCTGATCATTGGAGTGTATATACCAATAGTACATACATCTAAAAGCTGTGTATTGTACGAGTACGAATACGGGTGCATACGAGTAGAATTGTTGATGAAACTGAACGAGAATGTAATTGTAAGCATTTTTGTTAAGTAGAAGTATTTTGATAAGTGTATTGAAGTCTTTCAAAAGTGTATAAATACATATTAAAACACTACATGTATATACATTTTAACTGAGTCGTTAAGTCATCGTTAGTCGTTACATGTAAGTGTTGTTTTGAAACTTTTAGGTTAACGATCTTGTTAAATGTTGTTAACCCAATGTTTATAATATCAAATGAGATTTTAAATTATTATATTATCATGATATTATCATGTATGAATATCTCTTAATATGATATATATACATTAAATGTCTTTACAACGATAATCGTTACATATATGTCTCGTTTAAAAATCATTAAGTTAGTAGTCTTGTTTTTACATATGTAGTTCATTGTTAATATACTTAATGATATGTTTACTTATCATAGTATCATGTTAACTATATATATATCCATATATATGTCATCATATAGTTTTTACAAGTTTTAACGTTCGTGAATCACCGGTCAACTTGGGTGGTCAATTGTCTATATGAAACATATTTCAATTAATCAAGTCTTAACAAGTTTGATTGCTTAACATGTTGGAAACATTTAATCATGTAAATATCAATCTCAATTAATATATATAAACATGGAAAAGTTCGGGTCACTACAAAATGAGATTTTAAATTATTATATTATCATGATATTATCATGTATGAATATCTCTTAATATGATATATATACATTAAATGTCTTTACAACGATAATCGTTACATATATGTCTCGTTTAAAAATCATTAAGTTAGTAGTCTTGTTTTTACATATGTAGTTCATTGTTAATATACTTTATGATATGTTTTCTTATCATAGTATCATGTTAACTATATATATATATCCATATATATGTCATCATATAGTTTTTACAAGTTTTAACGTTCGTGAATCACCGATCAACTTGGGTGGTCAATTGTCTATATGAAACATATTTCAATTAATCAAGTCTTAAAAAGTTTGATTGCTTAACATGTTGGAAACATTTAATCATGTAAATATCAATCTCAATTAATATATATAAACATGGAAAAGTTCGGGTCACTACAGTTCCCACATATGTTAGGTGACTCACATGGGCTGCTAAGAGCTGATCATTGGAGTGTATATACTAATAGTACATACATCTAAAAGCTGTGTATTGTACGAGTACGAATACGGGTGCATACGAGTAGAATTGTTGATGAAACTGAACGAGGATGTAATTGTAAGCATTTTTGTTAAGTAGAAGTACTTTGATATGTGTCTTGAAGTCTTTAAAAAGTGTAAGAATACATATCAAAACACAACATGTATATACATTCTAATGGAGTCGTTAAGTCTTCATTAGTCGTTTCATGTAAGTGTTGTTTTGAAACCTTTAAGTTAACGATCTCAATTAATGTTGTTAACCCAATGTTTATTATATCAAATGAGATGTTAAATTATTATATTATCATGATATTATGATATGTGAATATCTCTTAATATGATATATACATTAAAATATCGTTACAACGATAATCGTTACATATAAGTCTCGTTTCGTAATTCTTGAGTTAGTAGTCTTGTTTTTACATATGTAGTTCATTATTAACACACTTAATGATATATTTAAATATCATTTTATCATGTTAAATATAGTGTATCAATATCTTAATATGATACATATGTATTTAGTAGACGTTATCATAACGATAATCGTTATATATATCATTTCGAGTTTCTTAACTTAGTAATCTCATTTCTTATGTATATCACACATTGTTAATATACTTAGTGAGATACTTACTCATCATAAACTCATGTCAACCATATATATATGTCTATATATGCCACAACATGTAGTTTTTACAAATTTGTAACGTTCGTGAATCGCCGGTCAACTTGGGTGATCAATTGTCTATATGAAACTTATTTCATTTAATCAAGTCTTAACAAATTTGATTGCTTAACACGTTGGAAACATTTAGTCATGTAAATATAAATCTCAATTAATATATATAAACATGGAAAAGTTCAGGTCACTACAGTACCTACCCGTTAAATAAATTTCGTCCCGAAATTTTAAGCTGTTGAAGGTGTTGACGAATCTTCTGGAAATAGATGCGGGTATTTCTTCTTCATCTGATCTTCACGCTCCCAGGTAAACTCAGGTCCTCTACGAGCATTCCATCGAACCTTAACAATCGGTATCTTGTTTTGCTTAAGTCTCTTAACCTCACGATCCATTATTTCGACGGGTTCTTCAATGAATTGAAGTTTTTCATTGATTTGGATTTCGTCCAACGGAATAGTGAGATCTTCTTTAGCAAAACATTTCTTCAAATTCGAGACGTGGAAAGTGTTATGTACAGCCACGAGTTGTTGAGGTAGCTCCAGTTGGTAAGCTACTGGTCCGACACGATCTATAATCTTGAATGGTCCAATGTACCTTGGATTTAGTTTCCCCCGTTTACCAAATCGAACAACGCCTTTCCAAGGTGAAACCTTAAGCATGACCATTTCTCCAATTTCAAACTCTATATCTTTTCTTTTACTGACCGCGTAGCTCTTTTGTCGACTCTGGGCGGTTTTCAATCGTTGTTGAATTTGGATGATTTTCTCGGTAGTTTCTTGTATTATCTCCGGACCCGTAATCTGTCTATCCCCCACTTCATTCCAACAAATCGGAGACCTGAACTTTCTACCATAATGAAATGTCCCGTTCTTATTGATTAAAAACGTTCCATATTAATTGATTTCGTTGCGAGGTTTTGACCTCTATATGAGACATTTTTCAAAGACTGCATTCATTTTTAAAATAAACCATAACCTTTATTTCATAAATAAAGGTTTAAAAAGCTTTACGTAGATTATCAAATAATGATAATCTAAAATATCCTGTTTACACACGACCATTACATAATGGTTACAATACAAATATGTTACATCGAAATCAGTTTCTTGAATGCAGTTTTTACACAATATCATACAAACATGGACTCCAAATCTTGTCCTTATTTTAGTATGCAACAGCGGAAGCTCTTAATATTCACCTGAGAATAAACATGCTTTAAACGTCAACAAAAATGTTGGTGAGTTATAGGTTTAACCTATATATATCAAATCGTAACAATAGACCACAAGATTTCATATTTCAATACACATCCCATACATAGAGATAAAAATCATTCATATGGTGAACACCTGGTAACCGACAATAACAAGATGCATATATAAGAATATCCCCATCATTCCGGGACACCCTTCGGATATGATATAAATTTCGAAGTACTAAAGCATCCGGTACTTTGGATGGGGTTTGTTAGGCCCAATAGATCTATCTTTAGGATTCGCGTCAATTAGGGTGTCTGTTCCCTAATTCTTAGATTACCAGACTTAATAAAAAGGGGCATATTCGATTTCGATAATTCAACCATAGAATGTAGTTTCACGTACTTGTGTCTATTTTGTAAATCATTTATAAAACCTGCATGTATTCTCATCCCAAAAATATTAGATTTTAAAAGTGGGACTATAACTCACTTTCACAGATTTTTACTTCGTCGGGAAGTAAGACTTGGCCACTGTTGATTCACGAACCTATAACAATATATACATATATATTAAAGTATGTTCAAAATATATTTACAACACTTTTAATATATTTTGATGTTTTAAGTTTATTAAGTCAGCTGTCCTCGTTAGTAACCTATAACTAGTTGTCCACAGTTAGATGTACAAAAAATAAATCGATAAATATTATCTTGAATCAATCCACGACCCAGTGTATACGTATCTCAGTATTGATCACAACTCAAACTATATATATTTTGGAATCAACCTCAACCCTGTATAGCTAACTCCAACATTCACATATAGAGTGTCTATGGTTGTTCCGAAATATATATAGATGTGTCGACATGATAGGTCGAAACATTGTATACGTGTCTATGGTATCTCAAGATTACATAATATACAATACAAGTTGATTAAGTTATGGTTGGAATAGATTTGTTACCAATTTTCACGTAGCTAAAATGAGAAAAATTATCCAATCTTGTTTTACCCATAACTTCTTCATTTTAAATCCGTTTTGAGTGAATCAAATTGCTATGGTTTCATATTGAACTCTATTTTATGAATCTAAACAGAAAAAGTATAGGTTTATAGTCGGAAAAATAAGTTACAAGTCATTTTTGTAAAGGTAGTCATTTCAGTCGAAAGAACGACGTCTAGATGACCATTTTAGAAAACATACTTCCACTTTGAGTTTAACCATAATTTTTGGATATAGTTTCATGTTCATAATAAAAATCATTTTCTCAGAATAACAACTTTTAAATCAAAGTTTATCATAGTTTTTAATTAACTAACCCAAAACAGCCCGCGGTGTTACTACGACGGCGTAAATCCGGTTTTACGGTGTTTTTCGTGTTTCCAGGTTTTAAATCATTAAGTTAGCATATCATATAGATATAGAACATGTGTTTAGTTGATTTTAAAAGTCAAGTTAGAAGGATTAACTTTTGTTTGCGAACAAGTTTAGAATTAACTAAACTATGTTCTAGTGATTACAAGTTTAAACCTTCGAATAAGATAGCTTTATATGTATGAATCGAATGATGTTATGAACATCATTACTACCTTAATTTCCTTGGATAAACCTACTGGAAAAGAGAAAAATGGATCTAGCTTCAATGGATCCTTGGATGGCTCGAAGTTCTTGAAGCAGAATCATGACACGAAAACAAGTTCAAGTAAGATCATCACTTAAAATAAGATTGTTATAGTTATAGAAATTGAACCAAAGTTTGAATATGATTATTACCTTGTATTAGAATGATAACCTACTGTAAGAAACAAAGATTTCTTGAGGTTGGATGATCACCTTACAAGATTGGAAGTGAGCTAGCAAACTTGAAAGTATTCTTGATTTTATGAAACTAGAACTTTTGGAATTTATGAAGAACACTTAGAACTTGAAGATAGAACTTGAGAGAGATCAATTAGATGAAGAAAATTGAAGAATGAAAGTGTTTGTAGGTGTTTTTGGTCGTTGGTGTATGGATTAGATATAAAGGATATGTTATTTTGTTTTCATGTAAATAAGTCATGAATGATTACTCATATTTTTGTAATTTTATGAGATATTTCATGCTAGTTGCCAAATGATGGTTCCCACATGTGTTAGGTGACTCACATGGGCTGCTAAGAGCTGATCATTGGAGTGTATATACCAATAGTACATACATCTAAAAGCTGTGTATTGTACGAGTACGAATACGGGTGCATACGAGTAGAATTGTTGATGAAACTGAACGAGGATGTAATTGTAAGCATTTTTGTTAAGTAGAAGTATTTTGATAAGTGTCTTGAAGTCTTTCAAAAGTGTATGAATACATATTAAAACACTACATGTATATACATTTTAACTGAGTCGTTAAGTCATCGTTAGTCGTTACATGTAAATGTTGTTTTGAAACCTTTAGGTTAACGATCTTGTTAAATGTTGTTAACCCAATGTTTATAATATCAAAAGAGATTTTAAATTATTATATTATCATGATATTATGATGTACGAATATCTCTTAATATGATATATATACATTAAATGTCGTTACAACGATAATCGTTACATATATGTCTCGTTTCAAAACCATTAAGTTAGTAGTCTTGTTTTTACATATGTAGTTCATTGTTAATATACTTAATGATATGTTTACTTATCATAATATCATGTTAACTATATATATAACCATATATATGTCATCATATAGTTTTTACAAGTTTTAACGTTCGTGAATCACCGGTCAACTTGGGTGGTCAATTGTCTATATGAAACCTATTTCAATTAATCAAGTCTTAACAAGTTTGATTGCTTAACATGTTGGAAACATTTAATCATGTAAATATCAATCTCAATTAATATATATAAACATGGAAAAGTTCGGGTCACTACAGTACCTACCCGTTAAATAAATTTCGTCCCGAAATTTTAAGCTGTTGAAGGTGTTGACGAATCTTCTGGAAATAGATGCGGGTATTTCTTCTTCATCTGATCTTCACGCTCCCAGGTGAACTCGGGTCCTCTACGAGCATTCCATCGAACCTTAACAATTGGTATCTTGTTTTGCTTAAGTCTTTTAACCTCACGATCCATTATTTCGACGGGTTCTTCGATGAATTGAAGTTTTTCGTTGATTTGGATTTCATCTAACGGAATAGTGAGATCTTCTTTAGCAAAACATTTCTTTAAATTCGAGACGTGGAAAGTGTTATGTACAGCCGCGAGTTGTTGAGGTAACTCTAATCGGTAAGCTACTGGTCCGACACGATCAATAATCTTGAATGGTCCAATATACCTTGGATTTAATTTCCCTCGTTTACCAAATCGAACAACGCCTTTCCAAGGTGCAACTTTAAGCATGACCATCTCTCCAATTTCAAATTCTATATCTTTTCTTTTAATGTCAGCGTAGCTCTTTTGTCGACTTTGGGCGGTTTTCAACCGTTGTTGAATTTGGATGATCTTCTCGGTAGTTTCTTGTATAATCTCTGGACCCGTAATCTGTCTATCCCCCACTTCACTCCAACAAATCGGAGACCTGCACTTTCTACCATAAAGTGCTTCAAACGGCGCCATCTCAATGCTTGAATGGTAGCTGTTGTTGTAGGAAAATTCTGCTAATGGTAGATGTCGATCCCAACTGTTTCCGAAATCAATAACACATGCTCGTAGCATGTCTTCAAGCGTTTGTATCATCCTTTCGCTCTGCCCATCAGTTTGTGGATGATAGGCAGTACTCATGTCTAGACGAGTTCCTAATGCTTGCTGTAATGTCTGCCAGAATCTTGAAATAAATCTGCCATCCCTATCAGAGATAATAGAGATTGGTATTCCATGTCTGGAGACGACTTCCTTCAAATACAGTCGTGCTAACTTCTCCATCTTGTCATCTTCTCTTATTGGTAGGAAGTGTGCTGATTTGGTGAGACGATCAACTATTACCCAAATAGTATCAAAACCACTTGCAGTCCTTGGCAATTTAGTGATGAAATCCATGGTAATGTTTTCCCATTTCCATTCCGGGATTTCGGGTTGTTGAAGTAGACCTGATGGTTTCTGATGCTCAGCTTTGACCTTAGAACACGTCAAACATTCTCCTACGTATTTAGCAACATCGGCTTTCATACCCGGCCACCAAAAATGTTTCTTGAGATCCTTGTACATCTTCCCCGTTCCAGGATGTATTGAGTATCTGGTTTTATGAGCTTCTCTAAGTACCATTTCTCTCATATCTCCAAATTTTGGTACCCAAATCCTTTCAGCCCTATACCGGGTTCTGTCTTCCCGAATATTAAGATGCTTCTCCGATCCTTTGGGTATTTCATCCTTTAAATTTCCCTCTTTTAAAACTCCTTGTTGCGCCTCCTTTATTTGAGTAGTAATGTTATTATGAATCATTATATTCATAGATTTTACTCGAATGGGTTCTCTGTCCTTCCTGCTCAAGGCATCGGCTACCACATTTGCCTTCCCCGGGTGGTAACGAATCTCAAAGTCGTAATCATTCAATAATTCAATCCACCTACGCTGCCTCATATTCAGTTGTTTCTGATTAAATATGTGTTGAAGACTTTTGTGGTCGGTATATATAATACTTTTGACCCCATATAAGTAGTGCCTCCAAGTCTTTAATGCAAAAACAACCGCGCCTAATTCCAAATCATGCGTCGTATAATTTTGTTCGTGAATCTTCAATTGTCTAGACGCATAAGCAATCACCTTCGTTCGTTGCATTAATACACAACCGAGACCTTGCTTTGATGCATCACAATAAATCACAAAATCATCATTCCCTTCAGGCAATGACAATATAGGTGCCGTAGTTAGCTTTTTCTTCAATAACTGAAACGCTTTCTCTTGTTCATCATTCCATTCAAATTTCTTCCCTTTATGTGTTAATGCAGTCAAGGGTTTTGCTATTCTGGAAAAGTCTTGGATGAACCTTCTGTAGTAACCAGCTAGTCCTAAAAACTGGCGTATGTGTTTTGGAGTTTTCGGGGTTTCCCACTTTTCAACAGTTTCTATCTTTGCCGGATCCACCTTAATACCTTCTTTGTTCACTATGTGACCGAGGAATTGAACTTCTTCCAACCAAAATGCACACTTTGAAAACTTAGCGTACAATTCTTCCTTCCTCAATACTTCTAACACCTTTCTCAAATGTTCACCGTGTTCTTGGTCATTCTTTGAGTAAATAAGTATGTCATCAATGAAAACAATGACAAACTTGTCAAGGTATGGTCCACACACTCGGTTCATAAGGTCCATGAACACAGCTGGTGCATTAGTTAAACCAAACGGCATGACCATAAACTCGTAATGACCGTAACGTGTTCTGAAAGTAGTCTTTGGAATATCATCTTCTTTCACCCGCATTTGATGATACCCGGAACGTAAGTCAATCTTTGAATAAACAGACGAGCCTTGTAGTTGATCAAATAAGTCGTCGATTCTCGGTAGTGGGTAGCGGTTCTTGATGGTAAGTTTGTTCAACTCTCGGTAGTCGATACACAACCTGAATGTACCATCTTTCTTCTTGACAAACAAAACAGGAGCTCCCCACGGTGATGTGCTTGGTCGAATGAAACCACGCTCTAAAAGTTCTTGTAATTGGCTTTGCAGTTCTTTCATCTCGCTGGGTGCGAGTCTGTAAGGAGCACGAGCTATTGGTGCAGCTCCTGGTACAAGATCTATTTGAAATTCAACGGATCGATGTGGGGGTAATCCCGGTAATTCTTTCGGAAATACATCGGGAAATTCTTTTGCAATGGGAACATCATTGATGCTCTTTTCTTCAGTTTGTACTTTCTCGACGTGTGCTAGAACTGCATAGCAACCTTTTCTTATTAGTTTTTGTGCCTTCAAATTACTAATAAGATGTAGCTTCGTGTTGCCCTTTTCTCCGTACACCATTAAGGGTTTTCCTTTTTCTCGTATAATGCGAATTGCATTTTTGTAACAAACGATCTCCGCTTTCACTTCTTTCAACCAGTCCATACCGATTATCACATCAAAACTCCCTAACTCTACTGGTATCAAATCAATCTTAAATGTTTCGCTAACCAGTTTAATTTCTCGATTCCGACATATATTATCTGCTGAAATTAATTTACCATTTGCTAATTCGAGTAAAAATTTACTATCCAAAGGCGTCAATGGACATCTTAATTTAGCACAAAAATCTCTACTCATATAGCTTCTATCCGCACCCGAATCAAATAAAACGTAAGCAGATTTATTGTCAATAAGAAACGTACCCGTAACAAGCTCTGGGTCTTCCTGTGCCTCTACCGCATTAATATTGAAAACTCTTCCACGGCCTTGTCCATTCGTGTTCTCCTGGTTCGGGCAATTTCTAATAATGTGGCCTGGTTTTCCATATTTATAACAAACTACATTGGCATAACTTGCTCCGACACTACTTGCTCCGCCATTACTCGTTCCGACACCATTTGTTCCTTTCGTTCTATTAACCCCTGGTCCGTAGACCTCACACTTCGCCGCGCTATGACCATTTCTTTTACACTTGTTGCAAAATTTGGTGCAGAACCCCGAGTGATACTTTTCACACCTTTGGCATAGCTGCTTCTGATTGTTGTTGTTGTTGCGGTTATTATTGTTGTTGGGATGATTGTTGTAGTTGCTGTTGTTGTTGTTGTTGTTGTTGTTGTTGTTGGGCCGTTTGTTGTAGTTGCGATTGATGTTGCGATTGTTGGGATAATTGTTGCGATTATTGTTGTAATTGCTGTTGTTGTTGTATTGGTGATTCTTATCACCGTTTTCCTCCCACTTTCTTTTGACTTGCTTCACATTGGCCTCTTCAGCAGTCTGTTCTTTAATTCTTTCTTCAATCTGGTTCACTAGTTTGTGAGCCATTCTACATGCCTGTTGTATGGAGGCGGGCTCGTGTGAACTTATATCTTCTTGGATTCTTTCCGGTAATCCTTTCACAAACGCGTCGATCTTCTCTTCCTCATCTTCGAATGCTCCCGGACACAATAGGCACAATTCTGTGAATCGTCTTTCGTACGTGGTAATATCAAATCCTTGGGTTCGTAACCCTCTAAGTTCTGTCTTGAGCTTATTGACCTCGGTTCTGGGACGGTACTTCTCGTTCATCAAGTGCTTGAATGCTGACCACGGTAGTGCGTACGCATCATCTTGTCCCACTTGCTCTAGATAGGTATTCCACCATGTTAACGCAGAACCTGTGAAGGTATGCGTAGCGTACTTCACTTTGTCCTCTTCAGTACACTTACTTATGGCAAACACCGATTCAACCTTCTCGGTCCACCGTTTCAATCCGATCGGTCCTTCGGTTCCATCAAATTCCAAAGGTTTGCAGGCAGTGAATTCTTTGTAGGTGCATCCTACACGATTTCCTGTACTGCTAGATCCAAGGTTATTGTTGGTATGTAGCGCAGCCTGTACTGCGGCTATGTTTGAAGCTAGAAAAGTACGGAATTCCTCTTCATTCATATTCACGGTGTGTCGAGTAGTCGGTGCCATTTCCTTCAAAATAGTGAAATGGAACAAGTTAATCATACAGAATATTAAGAGTAGTTAATAGTATTTCGTAGCATAATATGAACTCATTTATAAAAGCTTTTTCTTCATATTAGCGTTTTATAAGTTTAAATTCGGGTAGTACCTACCCGTTAAGTTCATACTTAGTAGCTAATATGCAATTCAACTACTACAATTCTATATGAAAAACTGATTGTAATAATATTTTGCGTTCAAACTTTTATACAATATTTTACAAACTTACAATACCGCTTATTTTACATAAAGCATGAAATATAGCACACAATAACTTTGATACAAGATAGTTGTGAAGACAATTCTAGCTAGTATACAAGTCGTTCGGAAAAGGCAATAAAGACACGTAATTCATACGTCCAGAAACAAGTCATGCATTCTGGTTTTACTAGGACTACTTCCCATCCTTGGTCTTGTGCAACATAACCGTTATGGCCGTTGATAAGACAGCGTGTTGTAACGTCATCAAAGGGACGAGGGTTACGTAATGTCCAACAGTCCCGTAATAATCTAAAAACCTCATTTCTTACCCCAATTACCAACTCCGTCACTTGTGGAAACGTTTTGTTTAATAGTTGTAGCCCGATGTTCTTGTTCTCACTTTGGTGAGAAGCGAACATTACTAATCCGTAAGCATAACATGCTTCTTTATGTTGCATGTTAGCCGCTTTTTCTAAATCACGAAGTCCAATATTCGGATATATTGAGTCAAAATAATTTCTTAACCCGTTGCGTAAAATAGCATTTGGGTTCCCCGCAATATATGCGTCAAAGTAAACACATCGTAACTTATGGGTTTCCCAATGTGATATCCCCCATCTTTCAAACGAAAGTCTCTTATAAACCAAGACATTCTTGGAACGTTCTTCGAATGTCTTACAAACTGATCTCGCCTTAAATAGTTGTGCCGAAGAATTCTGGCCGACTCTAGACAAGATTTCATCAATCATGTCTCCGGGTAGGTCTCTTAAAATATTGGGTTGTCTATCCATTTTGTGTTTTTAAACTGTAAAATAGACAAGAGTTAGTTTCATAAAAAAAAATACTTATTAATACAAGCAATTTTTACATATATCATAAAGCATAAGAACACTATATTACATATATTACACCACACGAATACAACTATCTTATTCCGACTCGCTCGTTTCTTCTTCTTCGGTTTTGGTTCGTTTTGCCAAGTTTCTAGGGATATATGATGTTCCCCTAATACGAGCCGTCGTTGTCCACATTGGTTTAGAAAAACCTGGTGGTTTAGAGGTTCCCGGGTCATTGTTACAACTTAAGGACTTCGGGGGTTGACGATACATATAAAGTTCATCGGGGTTGGAATTAGATTTCTCTATTTTTATGCCCTTTCCCTTATTATTTTCTTTTGCCTTTTTAAATTCAGTTGGGGTAATTTCTATAACATCATCGGAATTCTCGTCGGAATCCGATTCATCGGAGAATTGGTAATCCTCCCAATATTTTGCTTCCTTGGCGGAAACACCATTGACCATAATTAACTTTGGTCGGTTGGTTGAGGATTTTCTTTTACTTAACCGTTTTATTATTTCCCCCACCGGTTCTATTTCTTCATCCGGTTCCGATTCTTCTTCCGGTTCCGATTCTTCTTCCGGTTCCGACTCTTCTTCCGGTTCCTCTTCGGGAACTTGTGAATCAGTCCACAAATCATTCCAATTTACATTTGACTCTTCATTATTATTAGGTGAGTCAATGGGACTTGTTCTAGAGGTAGACATCTATCACATAATATCAAACACGTTAAGAGATTAATATATCACATAATATTCATATGTTAAAAATATATAGTTTCCAACAAAAATGTTAAGCAATCATTTTTAAAGAAAACACGGTCGAAGTCCAGACTCACTAATGCATCCTAACAAACTCGATAAGACACACTAATGCAAATTTTTTGGTTCTCTAAGACCAACGCTCGGATACCAACTGAAATGTCCCGTTCTTATTGATTAAAAACGTTCCATATTAATTGATTTCGTTGCGAGGTTTTGACCTCTATATGAGACATTTTTCAAAGACTGCATTCATTTTTAAAATAAACCATAACCTTTATTTCATAAATAAAGGTTTAAAAAGCTTTACGTAGATTATCAAATAATGATAATCTAAAATATCCTGTTTACACACGACCATTACATAATGGTTACAATACAAATATGTTACATCGAAATTAGTTTCTTGAATGCAGTTTTTACACAATATCATACAAACATGGACTCCAAATCTTGTCCTTATTTTAGTATGCAACAGCGGAAGCTCTTAATATTCACCTGAGAATAAACATGCTTTAAACGTCAACAAAAATGTTGGTGAGTTATAGGTTTAACCTATATATATCAAATCGTAACAATAGACCACAAGATTTCATATTTCAATACACATCCCATACATAGAGATAACAATCATTCATATGGTGAACACCTGGTAACCGACAATAACAAGATGCATATATAAGAATATCCCCATCATTCCGGGACACCCTTCGGATATGATATAAATTTCGAAGTACTAAAGCATCCGGTACTTTGGATGGGGTTTGTTAGGCCCAATAGATCTATCTTTAGGATTCGCGTCAATTAGGGTGTCTGTTCCCTAATTCTTAGATTACCAGACTTAATAAAAAGGGGCATATTCGATTTCGATAATTCAACCATAGAATGTAGTTTCACGTACTTGTGTCTATTTTGTAAATCATTTATAAAACCTGCATGTATTCTCATCCCAAAAATATTAGATTTTAAAAGTGGGACTATAACTCACTTTCACAGATTTTTACTTCGTCGGGAAGTAAGACTTGGCCACTGTTGATTCACGAACCTATAACAATATATACATATATATTAAAGTATGTTCAAAATATATTTACAACACTTTTAATATATTTTGATGTTTTAAGTTTATTAAGTCAGCTGTCCTCGTTAGTAACCTATAACTAGTTGTCCACAGTTAGATGTACAAAAAATAAATCGATAAATATTATCTTGAATCAATCCACGACCCAGTGTATACGTATCTCAGTATTGATCACAACTCAAACTATATATATTTTGGAATCAACCTCAACCCTGTATAGCTAACTCCAACATTCACATATAGAGTGTCTATGGTTGTTCCGAAATATATATAGATGTGTCGACATGATAGGTCGAAACATTGTATACGTGTCTATGGTATCTCAAGATTACATAATATACAATACAAGTTGATTAAGTTATGGTTGGAATAGATTTGTTACCAATTTTCACGTAGCTAAAATGAGAAAAATTATCCAATCTTGTTTTACCCATAACTTCTTCATTTTAAATCCGTTTTGAGTGAATCAAATTGCTATGGTTTCATATTGAACTCTATTTTATGAATCTAAACAGAAAAAGTATAGGTTTATAGTTGGAAAAATAAGTTACAAGTCATTTTTGTAAAGGTAGTCATTTCAGTCGAAAGAACGACGTCTAGATGACCATTTTAGAAAACATACTTCCACTTTGAGTTTAACCATAATTTTTGGATATAGTTTCATGTTCATAATAAAAATCATTTTCTCAGAATAACAACTTTTAAATCAAAGTTTATCATAGTTTTTAATTAACTAACCCAAAACAGCCCGCGGTGTTACTACGACGGCGTAAATCCGGTTTTACGGTGTTTTTCGTGTTTCCAGGTTTTAAATCATTAAGTTAGCATATCATATAGATATAGAACATGTGTTTAGTTGATTTTAAAAGTCAAGTTAGAAGGATTAACTTTTGTTTGCGAACAAGTTTAGAATTAACTAAACTATGTTCTAGTGATTACAAGTTTAAACCTTCGAATAAGATAGCTTTATATGTATGAATCGAATGATGTTATGAACATCATTACTACCTTAATTTCCTTGGATAAACCTACTGGAAAAGAGAAAAATGGATCTAGCTTCAATGGATCCTTGGATGGCTCGAAGTTCTTGAAGCAGAATCATGACACGAAAACAAGTTCAAGTAAGATCATCACTTAAAATAAGATTGTTATAGTTATAGAAATTGAACCAAAGTTTGAATATGATTATTACCTTGTATTAGAATGATAAACTACTGTAAGAAACAAAGATTTCTTGAGGTTGGATGATCACCTTACAAGATTGGAAGTGAGCTAGCAAACTTGAAAGTATTCTTGATTTTATGAAACTAGAACTTTTGGAATTTATGAAGAACACTTAGAACTTGAAGATAGAACTTGAGAGAGATCAATTAGATGAAGAAAATTGAAGAATGAAAGTGTTTGTAGGTGTTTTTGGTCGTTGGTGTATGGATTAGATATAAAGGATATGTTATTTTGTTTTCATGTAAATAAGTCATGAATGATTACTCATATTTTTGTAATTTTATGAGATATTTCATGCTAGTTGCCAAATGATGGTTCCCACATGTGTTAGGTGACTCAAATGGGCTGCTAAGAGCTGATCATTGGAGTGTATATACCAATAGTACATACATCTAAAAGCTGTGTATTGTACGAGTACGAATACGGGTGCATACGAGTAGAATTGTTGATGAAACTGAACGAGGATGTAATTGTAAGCATTTTTGTTAAGTAGAAGTATTTTGATAAGTGTATTGAAGTCTTTCAAAAGTGTATGAATACATATTAAAACACTACATGTATATACATTTTAACTGAGTCGTTAAGTCATCGTTAGTCGTTACATGTAAATGTTGTTTTGAAACCTTTAGGTTAACGATCTTGTTAAATGTTGTTAACCCAATGTTTATAATATCAAAAGAGATTTTAAATTATTATATTATCATGATATTATGATGTACGAATATCTCTTAATATGATATATATACATTAAATGTCGTTACAACGATAATCGTTACATATATGTCTCGTTTCAAAATCATTAAGTTAGTAGTCTTGTTTTTACATATGTAGTTCATTGTTAATATACTTAATGATATGTTTACTTATCATAATATCATGTTAACTATATATATAACCATATATATGTCATCATATAGTTTTTACAAGTTTTAACGTTCGTGAATCACCGGTCAACTTGGGTGGTCAATTGTCTATATGAAACCTATTTCAATTAATCAAGTCTTAACAAGTTTGATTGCTTAACATGTTGGAAACATTTAATCATGTAAATATCAATCTCAATTAATATATATAAACATGGAAAAGTTCGGGTCACTACAGTACCTACCCGTTAAATAAATTTCGTCCCGAAATTTTAAGCTGTTGAAGGTGTTGACGAATCTTCTGGAAATAGATGCGGGTATTTCTTCTTCATCTGATCTTCACGCTCCCAGGTGAACTCGGGTCCTCTACGAGCATTCCATCGAACCTTAACAATTGGTATCTTGTTTTGCTTAAGTCTTTTAACCTCACGATCCATTATTTCGACGGGTTCTTCGATGAATTGAAGTTTTTCGTTGATTTGGATTTCATCTAACGGAATAGTGAGATCTTCTTTAGCAAAACATTTCTTTAAATTCGAGACGTGGAAAGTGTTATGTACAGCCGCGAGTTGTTGAGGTAACTCTAATCGGTAAGCTACTGGTCCGACACGATCAATAATCTTGAATGGTCCAATATACCTTGGATTTAATTTCCCTCGTTTACCAAATCGAACAACGCCTTTCCAAGGTGCAACTTTAAGCATGACCATCTCTCCAATTTCAAATTCTATATCTTTTCTTTTAATGTCAGCGTAGCTCTTTTGTCGACTTTGGGCGGTTTTCAACCGTTGTTGAATTTGGATGATCTTCTCGGTAGTTTCTTGTATAATCTCTGGACCCGTAATCTGTCTATCCCCCACTTCACTCCAACAAATCGGAGACCTGCACTTTCTACCATAAAGTGCTTCAAACGGCGCCATCTCAATGCTTGAATGGTAGCTGTTGTGGATGATAGGCAGTACTCATGTCTAGACGAGTCTCCAATGCTTGTTGCAATGTCTGCCAGAACCTTGAAACAAATCTACCATCCCTATCAGAGATAATAGAGACGGGTATTCCATGTCTGGAGACAACCTCCTTCAAATACAATCGCGCCAACTTCTCCATTTTGTCATCTTCTCTCATTGGCAGGAAGTGTGCTGACTTGGTGAGACGATCAACTATTACCCAAATAGTATCATAACCACTTGCAGTCCTTGGCAATTTAGTAATGAAATCCATGGTAATGTTTTCCCATTTCCATTCCGGGATTTCAGGTTATTGTAGTAGACCTGATGGTTTCTGATGTTCAGCTTTGACCTTAGAACACGTCAAACATTCTCCTACATATTTAGCAATATCGGATTTCATACCCGGCCACCAAAAGTGTTTCTTGAGATCTTTATACATCTTCCCCGCTCCGGGATGTATTGAATATCTGGTTTTATGTGCTTCCTTAAGTACCATTTCTCTCACATCTCTAAACCTTGGTACCCAAATTCTATCAGCCCTATATCGGGTTCCGTCTTCCCGAATATTAAGATGTTTCTTTGATCCTTTGGGTATCTCATTCTTCAACTTTCCTTCTTTTACAACCCCCTGTTGCGCCTCCTTTATTTGAGTAGTAAGGTTAGTACGAATAATTATATTCATAGCTTTTACCCGTATAGGTTCTCTGTCCTTTCTACTCAAAGCGTCAGCTACCACATTCGTCTTCCCCGGGTGGTATAGAATCTCAAAATCATAATCATTCAACAGTTCAATCCACCTGCGTTGTCTCATATTCAGTTGCTTCTGATTAAATATATGTTGGAGACTTTTGTGGTCGGTATATATAATACTTTTGACCCCATATAAATAATGCCTCCAAGTCTTTAATGCAAAAACAACAGCACCCAATTCCAAATCGTGAGTCGTATAATTTTGCTCGTGAATCTTCAATTGTCTAGACGCATAAGCAATCACCTTCATTCGTTGCATTAATACACAACCGAGACCTTGCTTTGATGCGTCACAATAAATCACAAAATCATCATTCCCTTCAGGCAATGACAATATAGGTGCCGTAGTTAGATTTTTCTTCAATAACTGAAATGCCTTCTCTTGTTCATCGTTCCATTCAAATTTCTTCCCTTTATGCGTTAATGTAGTCAAGGGTTTTGCTATTTTGGAGAAATCTTGGATGAATCTTCTGTAGTAACCAGCCAATCCTAAAAATTGACGTATATGCTTCAGAGTTTTTGGGGTTTCCCACTTTTCAACGGTTTTGATCTTTGCCGGGTCCACCTGGATACCTTCTTTGTTCACTATGTGACCGAGGAATTGAACTTCTTCCAACCAAAATGCACACTTTGAAAACTTAGCGTACAGTTTTTCTTTCCTCAATACTTCTAGCACTTTTCTCAAATGTTCTTCGTGCTCTTGATCATTCTTTGAGTAAATAAGTATGTCATCGATGAAAAAAATGACAAACTTGTTAAGATATGGCCCACATACTCGGTTCATAAGGTCCATGAACACAGCTGGTGCGTTAGTCAATCCAAACGGCATAACCATAAACTCGTAATGACTATAACGCGTCCTAAAAGCAGTTTTTGGAATATCATCCTCCTTTACTCGCATTTGATGATATCCAGAACGTAAATCAATTTTTGAATAAATCGACGAGCCTTGTAGTTGATCAAATAAGTCGTCAATTCTCGGCAGTGGATAACGGTTTTTGATGGTAAGTTTATTCAACTCTCTGTAGTCAATACACAACCTAAATGTACCATCCTTCTTCTTGACAAACAAAACAGGAGCTCCCCATGGTGATGTGCTTGGTCGAATAAAATCACGTTCTAATAGTTCTTGCAGTTGGCTTTGCAGTTCTTTCATCTCGCTAGGTGTGAGTCTGTAAGGAGCACGAGCTATTGG
This sequence comes from Rutidosis leptorrhynchoides, assembly GCF_046630445.1. Classification (NCBI taxonomy): domain Eukaryota; kingdom Viridiplantae; phylum Streptophyta; class Magnoliopsida; order Asterales; family Asteraceae; genus Rutidosis; species Rutidosis leptorrhynchoides. The sequence continues at coordinate 136,737,162 of NC_092339.1, forward strand.
TGCAGCTCCTGGTACAAGATCTATTTGAAATTCAACAGATCGATGTGGAGGTAGTCCCGGTAATTCTTTCGGAAATACATCGGGAAATTCTTTTGCGACGAGAACATCATTGATGCTCTTTTCTTCAGTTTGTACTTTCTCGACGTGTGCTAGAACAGCATAGCAACCTTTTCTTATTAGTTTTTGTGCCTTCAAATTACTAATAAGATGTAGCTTCGTGTTGCCCTTTTCTCCGTACACCATTAAGGGTTCTCCTTCTTCTCGTACAATGCGAATTGCATTTTTGTAACATACGATCTCTGCTTTCATCTCCTTCAGCCAGTCCATGCCAACTATCACATCAAAACTCCCTAACTCTACTGGTATCAAGTCAATCTTAAATGTTTCGCTAACCAGTTTAATTTATCGATTCCGACATATTATCTGCTGAAATTAATTTACCATTTGCTAATTCAAGTAAAAATTTACTATCCAAAGGCGCCAATGGGCAACTTAATTTAGCACAAAATTCTCTACTCATATAGCTTCTATCCGCACCCGAATCAAATAAAACATAAGCAGATTTATCGTCAATAAGAAACGTACCCGTAACAAGCTCCGGGTGTTCCTGTGCTTCTGCCGCATTAATATTGAAAACTCTTCCACGGCCCTGCTGATGTGGTAGCGTGGGGGTACGTGATAGTACTATATTTTACTATGAAATACGTTACAATTTACACAAGTTTTAATTATTTATTTACAAATGGGATATACCTAAACCTTGCTACAACACTATAGGCAGTGTACCTAATCGTACAGTAGTGTAGTTTTTAGTAAGTCCGGTTCGTTCCACAGGGAGCGGGCTTATTGCACACTATATTTTTAAACAATTATATTTGTACAAAATATATTATATTAATAATATATAAAAGGGGGTTTACCGTTTAATGACCGGTTTGTCGATTTTATATTTTAAGCGAAGCGTAAAGTAAATGACGATATTTAACCAATATAAAATAAATAACAATAATTAAAATGATAATAAATAAAAGTACAAGGAAATATGAAATAAAATATATTATGCTTATTTAAACTTCCGTAATCATGATGTTTGACGTGTTGATTTTTAGTTTATTCTCATGGGTTAATTGTTCTTTGTCCTGGATTATTTAATATGTCCATACGGATTTGTCCATAATAGTCCATCAGTCATAAATATAAAGAGCGAAAGCCTTCGTCAAATTATTCTTATTCCCGAAGTCAAATATTCCAACTAATTGGGGATTCGAATTGTAACAAGGTTTTAATACTTTGTTCAATGAATACACCAGGTTATCGACTGCGTGTAAACCAAGGTTTTACTACTTTGTTAACAATTACACCAATTACCCTTGAATGTAATTCACCCATGTTTCAACAAGTCTATTAACTATTAATCCAGTTCCGTGTCCGGTAAAATGAATAATTATTGGTATTTATAGATATCCCGCCCACCGTACCCAGTCAAGCGTATGTGGTTATATATAAATACGTCGAATTATAAGTTTATATATTAAATTAACAAGGTATTGTTTAGTTAATATAAAACCCATTAATAGCCCATAGTCTAATTTCCACAAGTGTCGTTCTTTTATCCAAACCCCAATTATGGTACAAAGCCCAATTACCCAATTTTAGTAATTAGCCCAACATCATGATTACTTCGATTTAAATAAGCATAATAATAACTTGGTTACGAGACATTAATTTAAATAGGAAGAACATAGCTTACATTGAGTATTTATCGCGTAGTGTTACACGGACAGAGCTCCGACTTTAAAACGCGTAAAATAACCTTTACATAACCCGAACTAATCTAATATAAAACTACCCTATACTATATATATATATATATATATATATATATATATATATATATATATATATATATATATATATATATATATATATTAAGGAGTATTATTATTATTATGTATATATATATATTTTTTAAAAACTGCAGAAGCTCGTGGCCTTTTATAGGCATTTTGGAATCTGGTTGCTCCGCGAGTCGCGGTGTTTTTGGCCTTCAAACTCCGCGAGTCGTGGAGTTTGAAAATCCAGCTCACACAATTTTGGAACCTTGCTTGTTGACATAATTTATATATAAATATAAAATATAAATAATTAATATAATTATTTATATATTATATTATATTCTTGTGCATAGTAGACTTGTAATTTTTGGTCCATTGCATCGGGCGTTGATAGTTGGCTCGGGTACCGGTTCCGGATTTTCGAACGTCCTTGCGTACAATTTAATATCTTGTACTTTGCGTTTTGTAACTTGTACTCTTGTCATTTTTAGACGTTTTTCATCAATAAATTGAACCTTTTGAATTGTATCTTGTACATTTGAGCTTTTTGGACGTTTGTGTCTTCAAATCTTCGTTTTCGCCTTTTGTCTTCGCACTTATTTATTTAAACAATTACAATGAAAATATAATACAATTACATATCAAAACCTATTATTTATGAGGGATATTGCTATGAAATATATGTTCCTTTTTAGCCTTATCAAATATCCCCACACTTAAACGTTGCTTGTCCTCAAGCAATACATAACTTGAAATAAAATCACACTTCACTCGAATCACTTTTTTATTCTCACACTTTGTACATCAGTGATTTTGATATAGCGGTATAAACAATGATAGTAACGATGGTTAAAGGTGGGTGTGTCATCCACAGTTGCCTCGGGTTTAGGTCAACGACACTTGCAATCAAATAGCCGATTTACTTTCGGTTTCCAAATCAAAGTGCACATTTGAAAGGCGGTTTACAGTCCCACATGACTATGAAAATGTAGATCCTTAAGGAAATTGGATCTTTATGAAAACAATTGATCTTTTTGAAAATTTAATCTAGCTTTTACCCTAGATAAGTTTTCCGGAATAACCCTTCACCGGTGTTGCAAAATATTTTTGTAGGTTTTGTGGGTTTCAGATTTGAAAATTTTAGCTCAAAACTTATGGTTTTGTGTCACCCACTTGCTATCCTTGTATTAGGAAAGCAACACATCTAGTTTACTTGCTCCGTATATTACCTTTCGGTAAGCTACCGTCCGGTTGTAAAGGAAAGCGATGAACATGCAACTGTTAAGGCAATGTCCCGTGACTTGCTTTTGATTATGGTCTATAAACGTGTCGGATGCTAGTACTATCCTTTGTAGGAGCAATAGTAAGATCATCCTATAATTTTTTCGGTCTGGCACAAGGTCCTGTCACCGACCATGCTATGCAACCACCATTCTTACGGTTGACACCCGATTTGGTTCAGGTGACCTAATGAATTCCAGGTGAATTCCTAGGATTTTACATTCAATGGTAATGAACGCATTGAAAATAGGTTTTCAGAAAACAAATCGGTTTTAATTTTGATCAAAATATTTTCTCGTTCAAGCTCGAGTTTAGATATCATTGAATTCCATGAGTTTGTAATTCTCAATCTTTAAGGTCAATCTCAAGGATTGAGTAATATCAGGCTTAAAAGCTGATTTTTAATCTTTAAGGAGATTATCCTTTCTGGGGATCTGATTCATTAGTCTTATCAAGCTAATTTGCACGGTGCCCTCCCCTTTTTACGAGACAGATCCTCTCATGGTTAGGATAAGTCTGACCACATGGCGACCCTGTTTGATGCTGAGGTCCGTGGATTTCCTGTTGATTTTAGTGATGACGTTTCTAGATTTTTCGTCAACCTACAGCTGGTCTGAACAACAACTTCTTGACCTAAACCAAGAAGCGCGTGTCTTTTTCGGAAGACTTTACTTCCTCTTAATGATGGAATTGATTCATCGTGTAGATCCATCTTTTCTTTTCTTTCATCGGGTAAAATAGTTAATTTCGTCCAAAACAAAAGCACCTGCAATAAACTTTACAGAAACATGTGATAGATAATTTTTTTATTGAATAACTTGGTATATTCTCCCCACACTTAGCTTTTTTCATGTGTCTTTTTATATCTTAAATAAATAAATTCAAGCATTTTAGTTGTTTCTCAATTTATGTCCTTTTCGAGGTAACGATAATTTCGGTATTAACACCTAGTTTTCATCGTTCATAAATATGTATAAACATGATTTTGAATTCATTTAGTTGAAATTTTTTTAAAATTTTCACAAAATTTAGAAAATAAACTAAGTGCAAACCTGAGAGAATTTATAACCTTTCCCCATACTTGAGATCATGCAATGCCCTCATTTGCATGAAATCAGACTATAATTATAAATTCATGAGGGTGGTTAGTGTAGAAAGTAGTTAAAGATACCATAAAATTGCAGGATGATAGATGGTGCACCTCATCGTTCATTTCTTCTTGTTTTATCACACATGTTTTTCTTCAAAAACGGTTGCTTTTCTGAACTGTTTGATAATTTTTAAAAATGCGTCTTTTACCCTAATCGTGCATTTTTATTAATGAGTTATGCACTAACCCGAACCCCTAATTTAACGTTAAGTTGGGTTAGACTTCCCCACACTTAGCTGACGACATGTGAAGTCGATAGAATAAGTTCCACGAATTAGAATAGTGAGCCAGTTATTTACATCTCGGGTGGTATAAAATATATCAATGGGTTTAAAGTTTAGACCCACCCGATCGTCACTACTTAATTCTTTTTTAAGTGTAGCTTTTAGTAAATGGATATATCTCTTTTCTGGTTCTTGGTCAAATGGATCGATATACACCGACATACATACTATAGGGTGGACAATTCCTAACATTTCCTTCCGTTTATTGTCGGGATCAAAGTTTTCACCTCTATTACTCATTTGGGTGAAATCCAAGGTGTCATTATCTATTAAAGCTCGTAGTTCATCTTCGGTAGATGACTTGTCTATTGAGAATATTGGGTTGGAAGGTTATTGAATAGTGAATTTCGGGATCGAAGTAAATTCTTCTTCATTAACTGTCCTTATCAGTCCCTCCATTTTGGTCTCGGGGGTAAAATTTTCAACGTTATCATTTTCCCATGAGTACCAATTTGTCACCCTTACTTCTTCTTCATCCATTGATGGATCGATGATTTCGTCGGTAGAGGCTAATGTGTCGATATGTTGTGAAATTGGTAAAACTGAATAAAAAGTATCATCGGGATAGTTGGTGATTTCGGAGCTCTCGAATTCATCAAAATTCGATGATATGAGATTTTCTTGCACACGACTCCTCAGATCAACAGGTGTGTAATCTGATAGAGTTTCAGCTTGCCTATTTACAAACTCTCTCATTTGTTCATTTTGAGCATCAAGTTCTTCGAGTTTGATTTTCATATTGTCTAATAAATTTTCAGACACGTAATTTTCCTCGTCTACTGGTTGTTGATTGGATATATTCTTGGGAATAATCCCAATTAGAATTGTATTCCTCATAATCATTCCATTCAGGTTCCATGGGTGCGTAATTTTCCATAGGAACGTAATAATAACATTCCCATGTTGAGTGATAATCTCCACAGATTTCACAACCAGTTATTGTTTCGTCATTCATGATCCAAGATTGACCGAACGAATTGTCATCAACACTCGGTTGAGAGTATTGATTTCGTATGTCGTAAAGAGTTTCCAAAATATCTTCAAGACTTTTCATAATGCGCTTATTATCAAATTTTAATTATCCTATTAGTTATAAATATAAAAATTATATAAGTTATCAAATTAATAGACTTTTCTGCTTTTGCCCACGTTTCGAATAGCCAATAGATGCAGCAGGGAGCCAGAACCTTTTAAATCGGAAGCTCACAACTCAGCCACTAACAAATCCAACTATTACTACGAAGCAGAAAATTTGGATGTCTATCAATTTTAACCGCTTAAAATAATTTTTCGTTTTGAAATTTTAGAGAAGAAATAGAGAAAATTTCTAAGTCCTAAAAACTAGCATGTCGAGAAATAAGAAAGAAAAAGAGTACGCGTCGAAAAAACGTCGAAAAATAAAAATAAGAAAGAAAAACGTCGAAACTTAAAAGTCTAAAAATTAAATCTAAAAAGTTACGCCTAAAGTTCTAAAGGTAAATGCAATTTTATTCGGAAAACGGTAATTACTTAAAAGGCACTAAAATCTATTTAAAATCTAAAGCGAAAAACGGCGTCGTAAAATTCTAAAGCGCCTAAATCTTAATCTAAAGAAAAAACACTTAAGGCATTTTACGGCAAAGCCTAAAAATCTAGAAATAAAAATAGGCTACGACAAAATACTAAGCTTAAAACTAGATATGAACGATAAAAATACAAATATTACGATTAAATAATTAAAAAGATACAATAATGATAAAATTACTAATTTTATAAAAATATTATTTTTATATTATTATTTATAAAAATACTAATTTTTATATTAAAAATACAAATTAAATTAAAACTAAACTAAATATTAATTAAATTAAACTAATTAGGGTTTATAATAATAATAATAATTAAATACACCGTAATAAATGCTAATTTAGGGTTTCTGCAGGCGCGTCAGGGTGGCTCTGCGAGTCGTGAAGTTTTAAGCCTGCAAACTCCGCGAGTCGTGGAGTTTGAAAAACGTGTATTTTTTTTTTAATTTTATATTGTTTTTCTAAAAATATATATAAATATATTTATACAAAAATAAATTAAAAATATAGCGTTTCGCCGATTTCCCCGGCAGCGGCGCCAAAAACTTGATGTGGTAGCGTGGGGGTACGTGATAGTACTATATTTTACTACGAAATACGTTACAATTTACACAAGTTTTAATTATTTATTTACAAATGGGATATACCTAAACCTTGCTACAACACTATAGGCAGTGTACCTAATCGTACAGTAGTGTAGTTTTTAGTAAGTCCGGTTCGTTCCACAGGGAGCGGGCTTATTGCACACTATATTTTTAAACAATTATATTTGTACAAAATATATTATATTAATAATATATAAAAGGGGGTTTACCGTTTAATGACCGGTTTGTCGATTTTATATTTTAAGCGAAGCGTAAAGTAAATGACGATATTTAACCAATATAAAATAAATAACAATAATTAAAATGACAATAAATAAAAGTACGAGGAAATATGAAATAAAATATATTATGCTTATTTAAACTTCCGTAATCATGATGTTTGACGTGTTGATTTTTATTTATTCCCATGGATTAATTGTTCTTTGTCCTGGATTATTTAATATGTCCATACGGATTTGTCCATAATAGTCCATCAGTCATAAATATAAAGAGCGAAAGCCTTCGTCAAATTATTCTTATTCCCGAAGTCAAATATTCCAACTAATTGGGGATTCGAATTGTAACAAGGTTTTAATACTTTGTTCAATGAATACACCAGGTTATCGACTGCGTGTAAACCAAGGTTTTACTACTTTGTTAACAATTACACCAATTACCCTAGAATGTAATTCACCCCTGTTTCAACAAGTCTATTAACTATTAATCCAGTTCCGTGTTCGGTAAAATGAATAATTATTGGTATTTATAGATATCCCGCCCACCGTACCTAGTCAAGCGTATGTGGTTATATATAAATACGTCGAATTATAAGTTTATATATTAAATTAACAAGGTATTGTTTAGTTAATATAAAACCCATTAATAGCCCATAGTCTAATTTCCACAAGTGTCGTTCTTTTATCCAAACCCCAATTATGGTACAAAGCCCAATTACCCAATTTTAGTAATTAGCCCAACATCATGATTACTTCGATTTAAATAAGCATAATAATAACTTAGTTACGAGACATTGATTTAAATAGGAAGAACATAGCTTACATTGAGTATTTATCGCGTAGTGTTACACGGACAGAGCTCCGACTTTAAAACCCGTAAAATAACCTTTACATAACCCGAACTAATCTAATATAAAACTACCCTATACTATATATATATATATATATATATATATATATATATATATATATATATATATATATATATTATATATATATTTATTTATTATATATTACGGAGTATTATTATTATTATGTATATATATATATTTTTTTTAAACTGCAGAAGCTCGTGGCCTTTTATAGGCATTTTGGAATCTGGTTGCTCCACGAGTCGCGGCGTTTTTGGCCTTCAAACTCCGCGAGTCGTGGAGTTTGAAAATCCAGCTCACACAATTTTGGAACCTTGCTTGTCGACATAATTTATATATAAATATAAAATATAAATAATTAATATAATTATTTATATATTATATTATATTCTTGTGCATAGTATACTTGTAATTTTTGGTCCATTGCGTCGGGCGTTGATAGTTGGCTCGGGTACCGGTTCCGGATTTTCGAACGTCTTTGCGTACAATTTAATATCTTGTACTTTGCGTTTTGTAACTTGTACTCTTGTCATTTTTAGACGTTTTTCATCAATAAATTGAACTTTTTGAATTGTATCTTGTACATTTGAGCTTTTTGGACGTTTGTGTCTTCAAATCTTCGTTTTCGCCTCTTGTCTTCGCACTTATTTATTTAAACAATTACAATGAAAATATAATACAATTACATATGAAAACCTATTATTTAGGAGGGATATTGCTATGAAATATATGTTCCTTTTTAGCCTTATCACCTGCCCATTAGTATTCCCCTGATTCGGGCAATTTCTAATAATGTGGCCCGATTTTCCACATTTATAACAAACAGCGTTGGTATTACTTGCTCCGACACTATTCGTTTCGGCATTACTTGTTCTGGCATTATTTGTTCCTTTAGTTCTGTTAAACTTTGGTCCGTAGACCTCACACTTTATCGCGCTATGACCATTTCTTTTACACCTGTTGCAAAATGTTGTGCAAAACCCCTGATGATTTTCTTCACACCTATGACATGGCTGTTTTTGGTTTTTGTTACCGTTGTTGTTATTGAGGTTGTTGTTGGGATTGTTATTGTTGTTGAAACGGTTGTTGTAGTTGTTGTTGTTGTTGTTGGGATGTTTGTTGTAGTTATTGTTAAGATTGCGGTTATTGTTGCGATTGTTGTTGCGGTTGTTGGGATAGTTGTTGCGATTATGGTTGTAATTGTTGTTGTTGTTGTTGTACTGGTGACTCTTGTCACCGTTTTCCTCCCACTTCCTCTTGAGTTGTTTCATGTTGGCTTCTTCGGCCGCCTGCTCTTTAATTCTTCCCTCAATCTGATTTATGAGTTTATGAGCCATTCGACTTGCCTTCTGTATAGAAGCGGGCTCATGTGAACTCACATCTTCTTGAATCCTTACTGGTAACCTTTTTACAAACGCGTCGATCTTCTCTTCTTCATCTTCGAATGCTCCCGGACACAATAGGCACAACTTTGTGAATCGTCGTTCATATGTGTTAACGTCGAACCCTTGTGTTCGTAACTCTCTAAGTTCTGCCTTGAGTTTATTGACTTTGTTTCTAGGACGGTACTGCTCGTTCATCAATTGCTTGAATGCCGACCACGGTAGTGCGTAAGCAGCATTTTGTCCTACCTGTTCAAGATAGGTGTTCCACCACGTTAACGTAGTACCTGTGAAGGTATGCGTAGCGTACTTAACTTTGTCCTCTTCAGTACACTTACTTATGGCAAACACCGATTCGACTTTCTTGGTCCACCGTTTCAATCCAATTGGTCCTTCGGTTCCATCAAATTCCAAAGGTTTGCAGGCAGTGAATTCTTTGTAGGTGCATCCTACATGATTTCTTGCGCCGTTAGCTGCATTGCTAGATTCAGCATTATTGTTGGTATGTAGCGCAGCCTGTACTGCGGCTATGTTTGCAGCAAGAAAGGTACGAAATTCCTCTTCGTTCATATTCATGGTGTGTCGAGTAGTCGGTGCCATTTCCTTCAAAATAGACAACTGAATCGAGTTAATCATACAGAATATTAAGAGTAGTCAATAGTATTTCGTAGCATAATATGAACTCATTTATAAAAGCTTTTTCTTTATATTAGTGTTTTATAAGTTTAAATTCGGGTACTACCTACCCGTTAAGTTCATACTTAGTAGCTAATATACAATTCAACTACTACAATTCCATATGAAAAACTGATTATAATAATATATCACATATAAATATTCTTCAAACTTACAACTTCGCTATATTACATATAACATGAAATATAGTACACTTTGATACAGGACAGTTTTGAAGATAAATCTAGTTAATACGCAAGTTGTTCAGCAAAGGAAATAAAGACACGTAATTCATAAGTCTAGAAACAAGTCATGCATTCTGGTTTTACTAAGACGACTTCCCATCCTTGGTCTTGTGGAAAATAACCGTTATGACCATTGGCTAGGCAGCATGTTGTAATGTCGTCAAAAGGACGAGGATTTCGTAATGTCCAACAGCCCCATAATAATCTAAAAACCTTGTTTCTCACCCCAACTACTGAATCCGTCACTTGTGGGAAAGTTTTATTTAAAAGCTGCAATCCGATGTTCTTTTTCTCAGTTTGGTAAGAAGCGAACATCACTAACCCGTAAGCATAACATGCTTCTTTATGTTGCATGTTAGAAGCTCTTTCTAATTCACGAAATCCTATGTTGGGATATGTTGAGTCAAAATAGATTCTTAACCCATAGTGTAAAATTGCATTTGGGTTCCCCGCATTTAATGCTTTAAAGAAAACACGGCGTAACTTACGGTCTCCCCAATGTGATATACCCCACCTATCAAAGGAAAGCCTTTTATAAACTAAGACATTTTCGGAAAGTCTTTCAAATGTTTGACAAGTTAATTTCGCCATAACTAAATGTGCTGATGAATTCTGACCGACTCTAGACAAGATTTCCTCAATCATATCCTCTGGTAGGTCTACTAAAATATTCGGTCGTCTACCCTTAACGTCCATTTTGTTTTTATACTGTAAAATAGACAAGGATTAGATTCGTAAAAGATAATTAACAAACAATACAAGCAATTTTTACATAGAACATAAAAGTACAAGCATAGTACAATACATATAATACACAACATGATTACAACCCTCTAATCTAAATCACTGGTTTCTTCTTCTTCGGACTTGGTTCGCTTTCCTATTTTTCTAGGAATATATGATGTTCCTCTAATACGAGCCGTCATTTTCCATAATGGTTTAGAAAAACCTGGTGGTTTAGAGGTTCCCGGGTCATTGTTGCATTTTAGGAAATACGGATGTTGTCGATACATATAAAGTTCATCGGGGTTGGAATCGGGTTTCTCTATTTTTATACCTTTTCCCTTATTATTTTCTTTCGCTTTATTAAATTGGGTCGAGGTAATTTCTATAACATCATCGGAATCCTCATCGGGATCCGATTCATCGGAAAATTGGTAATCCTCCCAATATTTTGCTTCCTCGGCGGAAACACCATTGACCATTATTAACTTTGGTCCGTTGGTTGAAGATTTTCTTTTATTTAATCGATTTACTATAGGTATCAATATTTCTTCCTCCGGAACCTCTTCTTCTTCTGGTTCCTCCTCTTCCAATTCCTCCTCTTCTGGTTCCTCTTCTTCCGGTTCCTCCTCTTCCGGTTCCTCTTCTTCCGGTTCCTCTTCGGGAATTTGTGAATCTTGCCAATATATATTCGACTCTTCGTTATTATTAGGTGAGTCAATGGGATTTGTAGTAGAGGTAGACATCTATCACACAATATCAAACACGTTAAGAGATTAATATATCACATAATATTTACATGTTAATAATATAAAGTTTCCAACAACAAAAATGTTAAGCAATTGTTTTTGAAGAAAAATACGGTCGAAGTCCAGACTCACTAATGCATCCTAACAAACTTGGTAAGACACACTAATGCAATTTTCTGGTTCTCTAAGACCAACGCTCGGATACCAACTGAAATGTCCCGTTCATATTGATTATAAACGTTCCATATTAATTGATTTCGTCGTTAGGTTTTGACCTCTATATGAGACGTTTTTCAAAGACTGCATTCATTTTTAAAACAACCATAACCTTTATTTTATCTATAAAGGTTTAAAAAGCATTACGTAGATTATCAAATAATGATAATCTAAAATATACCGTTTACACACGACCATTACATAATGGTTTACAATAAGAATATATTACATCAAAAATAAGTTTCTTGAATGCAGTTTTTACATAATATCATACAAGCATGGACTCCAAATCTTGTCCTTATTTTAGTATGCAACAGCGGAAGCTCTTAATAATCAACTGAGAATAAACATGCTTAAAACGTCAACAAAAATGTTGGTGAGTTATAGGTTTAACCTATATATTATCAAATCATAATAATAGACCACAAGATTTCATATTTCAATATACATCCCATACAAGAGATAAATTTCATTCATATGGTGAACACCTGGTAACCGACATTAACAAGATGCATATAAGAATATCCCCTATCATTCCGGGAAATCCTTCGGATATGATAAAAATGAATTCGAAGTACTAAAGCATCCGGTACTTTGGATGGGGTTCGTTAGGCCCAATAGATCTATCTTTAGGATTCGCGTCAATTAGTAGATCGGTTTACTAATTCTTAGGTTACCAAGCAAAAGGGGCATATTCGGCTTCGATCATTCACCCATATAATGTAGTTTCAATTACTTGTGTCTATTTCGTAAAACATTTATAAAACTGCATGTATTCTCATCCTAAAATATTAGATTTTAAAAGTGGGACTATAACTCACTTTCACAGATTTTTACTTCGTCGGGAAGTAAGACTTGGCCACTGGTCGATTCACGGACCTATAACAAATATGAATATATATATCAAAGTATGTTAAAAATATATTTACAACACTTTTAATACATTTTGATGTTTTAAGTTTATTAAGTCAGCTGTCCTCGTTAGTAACCTACAACTAATTGTCCAAAGTTAGATGTACAGAAAAAAATTGATATATATTATATTGAATCAATCCACGACCCAGTGTATACACGTCTCAGGCTAGATCACAACTCAAAGTATATATATTTTTGGAATCAACCTCAACCCTGTATAGCTAACTCCCACATTACTGCATATAGAGTGTCTATGATTGTTCCAAATAATATATACACATGGGTCGATATGATATGTCAAAACATTTGCATACGTGTCTATGGTATCCCAAGATTACATAATATATTAGAATACATGTATAATACAATATAAGTTAGCTAGGATATGATTAATATAGATTTGTTACCAATTTTCACGTAGCTACAACAAGAAAAAATATCCAATCTTGTTTTACCCATAACTTATTCGTTTTAAATCCGTTTTGAGTGAATCAAATTGCTATGGTTTCGTATTGAACTCTATTTTATGAATCTAGACAGAAAAAGTATAGGTTTATAGTCAGAAATATAAGTTACAAGTCATTTTTGTAAAGGTAGTCATTTCAGTCGAAAGAACGACGTCTAGATGACCATTTTGGAAAACATACTTCCACTTTGAGTTTAACCATAATTTTTTGATATAGTTTCATGTTCATAAGAAAAATCATTTTCCCAGAATAGCAACTTTTAAATCAAAGTTTATCATAGTTTTTAATTAACTAACCCAAAACAGCCCGCGGTGTTACTACGACGACGTATATCCGGTTTTACAGTGTTTTTCGTGTTTTTAGGTTTTAAATCATTAATTTAGCATATAATATAGATATAGAACATGTGTTAAGTTGATTTTAAAAGTCAAGTTAGAAGGATTAACTTTTGTTTACGAACAAGTTTAGAATTAACTAAACTATGTTCTAGTGATTACAAGTTCAAATTTTCGAATAAGATAGTTTTATATGTATGAATCGAATGATATTATGAACATCATTACTACCTAAAGTTTAGTAGGTAAACCTACTGGAAGTGACAAGAAATGATCTAGCTTCAAAGGATCTTGGATGGCTTGAAAGTTCTTGAAGTATAATCATGACACGAAAACAAGTTCAAGTAAGATTTCCACTCGAAATAAGATTGTTATAGTTATAGAAATTGAATCAAAGATTGAATATGAGTATTACCTTGTATTAGAAAGATATCTTACTGTAAATAAGAAATATTTCTTGAGGTTGGATGATCACTCTACAAGATTGGAAGTAAGCTAGCAAACTTGGAAGTATTCTTGATTTTATGAAACTATAACATGTAGAATTTATGAAGAACACTTAGAACTTGAAGATAGAACTTGAGAGAGATTAATTAGATGAAGAAAATTGAAGAACAAAAGTGTTTGTAGGTGTTTTTGGTCGTTGGTATATGGATTAGATATAAAGGATGTGTAATTTTATTTATATGTAAATAAGTCATGAATGATTACTCATATTTTTGTAATTTTATGAGATATTTCATGTTAGTTGCCAAATAATGGTTCCCACATGTGTTAGGTGACTCACATGGGCTGCTAAGAGCTGATCATTGAAGTGTATATACCAATAGTACATACATCTAAAAGCTGTGTATTGTACGAGTACGAATACGGGTGCATACGAGTAGAATTGTTGATGAAACTGAACGAGGATGTAATTGTAAGCATTTTTGTTATGTAGAAGTACTTTGATATGTGTCTTGAAGTCTTTCAAAAGTGTAAGAATACATATCAAAACACAACATGTATATACATTCTAATGGAGTCGTTAAGTCTTCGTTAGTCGTTAAATGTAAGTGTTGTTTTGAAACCTTTAAGTTAACGATCTCAACTAATGTTGTTAACCCAATGTTTATTATATCAAATGAGATGTTAAATTATTATATTATCATGATATTATGATGTATGAATATCTCTTAATATGATATATACATTAAAATATCATTACAACGATAATCGTTACATATAAGTCTCGTTTCGTAATTCTTGAGTTAGTAGTCTTGTTTTTACATATGTAGTTCATTGTTAACACACTTAATGATATATTTAAATATCATTTTATCATGTTAAATATAGTGTATCAATATCTTAATATGATACATATGTATTTAGTAGACGTTATCATAACGATAATCGTTATATATATCATTTCGAGTTTCTTAACTTAGTAATCTCATTTCTTATGTATATCACACATTGTTAATATACTTAGTGAGATACTTACTCATCATAATCTCATTTCAACCATATATATATGTCTATATATACCACAACATGTAGTTTTTACAAATTTGTAACGTTCGTGAATCGCCGTTCAACTTGGGTGATCAATTGTCTATATGAATCTTATTTCATTTAATCAAGTCTTAACAAGTTTGATTGCTTAATACGTTGGAAACATTTAGTCCTGTAAATATCAATCTCAATTAATATATATAAACGTGGAAAAGTTCGGGTCACTACACAGGTCTGCATTAGTGTGTCTAACTGATAAGTCGTTAGGATGTATTAGTGAGTCTGGACTTCGACCGTGTCTGCATGTCAAAAGTTTTGCTTATCATTTTTAGTCGGAAATCATCTGCTTATCATCCTTAGGAAACTACCTGCTTATCATTATTAGTCTAGACACGTCTTGCTACATTAATTGCATGAGTAGTGTATAGACAAAATTCATATCTTAGCGTATCTGCTAAATCATATCTTATCGTATCTGTTACTTTAAACTTTGCCTGACATATCCCGCAAATTCCTCCGTAATCTACGAAATCTTTTGTTCTATATCTATGGATATTCTATGTAATCAGAATACCATCCGATAACTGAAAATCATTTCATATCGAAAAATCCTTATTCAATCGTACGAAATGGAATTCATCATTAATTCAAGTTCCTCGGATTCCGAAATGGAATCCCACTCCAGCTCCGAAAGCAGTGTGACCGGAATGGATCAACCAATTAGCCATCATCTATTCTGGATGAATTGGGGATGGGTTAATAGCCTCCTTAATCATTGGAGACAAGAAGAAGGTGATCCCTTCCATCCACCACATTTCCCTCTTGACGAAGAACCTGAAGCACTTACCGGTGAACCTGTCCGAAACACCATTTTCTCTCTCATTTCCAGAGTATCTTGTCACGATTATATACTACATCAAATTCTAGATTTTATTTATCCACTCGTCTGATCCGACAATCACCCCAGTGTAATAGAAGAAGTCAACGAGCTTCGCGCTCGGGTAGTGGCTTTGGAGAACATGGTGCAAAGATTACAAACACCAGCAGCAGCACCAGCAGCATAACTAGTACCACCATCATCAACGCCAACGGTACCATTACCACCTCCAGCCACAACTGCGTCGTAAACCTCAACTTCACACTCTATCCTACAAGCATCAACGTCATACGCACCATAGATACCAAGGAGTACCAACAACAATAACTTACGAAGTATTAATTCATAACTTCATTGGAGAAACATTCCGCGGCAATTATGTAATCTCTAAAGTCTTAGAGATTATCAAGTCTAGCCCTAACCATAAATCAGTTAAGAGAACCAAAATGATAGAAGGAAGAGTAGAAACCCTGACAAAAATGGTGTGTGGTTAACAAGCTAAACTTGTTTTACCAACAGCATCATCAGTACCGTTAGCGTCACCAGCATCGTCAGTGCAGTCAGCATCAGAATCAACAACACCTATAACATCACAAACTCTGTCAGTTCAAGAATCACTGTGGAAATCATTACGAATCAATAACACGTATATTGTATCAACGAGTTATAAAGAATTAACTCATTCCCTCTGAAGAAATTATATGTATATTTTATATATACATATTTTGTAATAAAAATAAATCTTTCCGTGCCAAGCTATTGTGTATGAATCTTAACTACTCGGTTAATTCATATTACAAATATACAATAATGTACGTCCTTCGCCCGCAACTTAACTATCGTTAACTACAATCTCTGTCTCAATTCAACAAATTCCAATTTCTAATAAATCAAGTATATATTTGATTTTACACTTTCATCATCGATGTAACCGAAACTTTTCAGATAACATCATTCGTACTTTGCGAAGTTCACAAGAATTTAATGAAAACCAACATCACGCCTCAACAAATAACGAAGTATTGATTCATAATTTCAATATTATTGAAGAAATACTTATGTAATCTCTAAAGCCTTCAAGGGATTATTCAATTCTGGTTCCAACCGTAAATCGAATGAGTTTAATTTAGTATTAGCTCATTAAAATCTATGTTACATCTGAGTAGAATATATACATATATATTTTCATAAAGACTGTAATAAAATTCTTATGTACAAAATATTAATTGTGAAAATTTTTTTAACGGGTAGGTAATACCCGAGAGATATATATATTCACAATTAATATGTTACATTCTTCGAATCAAATTAAGTAAATTATCAACTATACTTCTTACTTTCACAATAATATACATTCCTTTATAGAAATCAAAACAACCATACTCATTCAAATCCAATTACATATTCTGATTTTGAAACCTCATAATTCAATTCGAGATATAATCGGTACCATCACTTTTAGATTCCTACATCTTTCAAAGCTATACTTTGACTTCAAAACTGTCTTAGAACATCTAATGTATATTAACGATTACAATCTGTGTTAAAACCCTTCGAAAATTTTTGAAGACACTTCAAATAATAAGCAATCGAGATGATGATCCAACCACATATTACCCATAGTTATGTACTTAAAAATCTCTCGAAACCAAAGTCATAATTCAACACAAATTTGTGTCAGATCCTTTGGCATTTATTAGCAAAAATAACTTTGCAATTCGTTTTTAAAGTAGCAAATTCTATCACAGCTCCAGCAAGACAACTTCGATTTTTCATTCGGAGTAGTCTTATAATAATCTTGATATATATGATTACCCTTTTGTTACCGAAGAACCTTTCATGTTCCACCACATTAGCAATAAACTTATTCACAACTTCACTGATCTTTGACCTTCCGAAGAATCATTATATTTACCGAAACCCCATCATTTACTCATTCGCATCTTGTAACGAGAATTGTCATACGAATCATCGGGAATTAACAATCAGTATTTTTAAATCTCACAGCATGTCTACGCCAACAGTTATATGTGTACGTACAACTTCTATTTCCAAAGCTTACATACTTCAAATGTGAAGTTTCTGAAAAACACCCTGAACTGTGGGATAATTCTCGAAATGTTGATGAAGCAGCAAAAACTATAAAATGACCTTAACAGTAAAAAGTTTGATGATAATGAATAGTGTGCTGGCAAAGCGCAGAAAAAGAGAAATTTTGGAACTGGAAAACAGATTGAGCAAAGTATGAAAGAGGCTGTGAATAAATCACAAGGACGAAACCTATATTCAAAGAATCCAAATGATTCAGTATCTGCTGAAGTCATTAACAAATATCTTGCTCCTGATCATAAACCCCTGCGGACAATATTCTTCATCATCCTCTGATATTAGAAATTCTAAGATATCATCGTACATTTCATTATAAATATCCTACATAATTCTGAAGATATTTTCATAATTATTCTTATCTGAATCATTTACCTCTTCATGCTATCTGTATTACATCATAAAAGAAACTATTATTGTTTCTAAATTCTGAAACATTCGAGTTTAAAATAGGAATACTTTTGAAGTAGTGTTGGGAGCTGAAGCATGAGTTAGAATAATATAATGACACTTGATCAACGTGATTATATTACAGTAAGTCATGCTGAGTTTCTAAATGGAACGTGATGATTCATAGATCATAACATCATCATGTGCCATGTTATACGACTCTTGTATTCTATTTAACCTCTAAAATATCAAGAAAATATTTCTTGATGATTCGGCCTTTTCCAAGGTATTCTGGTAATTTGACAAGTCAAGATCATGCCATTACAATTTCCTTCCTAGAACATTAACAATGTTCATTCCGAAATTCATATCTGCGAATTCTAGACCATTACAAGCGGTGCTTAATCGCAAGAAGAAGAAACGAAAGGACAAAACTCCGAAATGGAAATTGGGGTATAAATCGCAGAAAATAAAATGGAGCATTAACTCGGGATGACAATGATTATAGAAGATAGAAGCAGGAACATCGAAATGTAAGGGAAGATATAAAACCCAACAACAACCCAGAAACTATAAACCGTAGATATCGATACAGATAGCAATATAAAGATACGGGAGAACTAAGAACACTATAAACCCCAAAATATAGTAGAAGTAAGTAGATTCTTCCGGCGGTAGATGAAAAAGAAGAATGACCGATATGAAGGTTAGGAATATATCAAGAAGCATAACTGGATGGAGCATATTGATGAATACTTTAAAATATGAGTTGAGGGGGAAAGAATAGAAGGTGTGAGTTGTAAGGAAACGAAGGAGGTGGATTTATAGGAAAATCTCCGACAGAGCAAATCAAAATGGATGATCGCATTTAAAGCGGATCCTAAATTTCCTTAATCAAATCCTATTACGAAGATTTTCTCCAAATCTATTGAACTTGGAAATCCACCCTATTTACGTCAAAAGATATGACGAATCTATACCTACTCATTTCACTCTTTTGGTAACAGCTTCACTCGTACTCTTCACAAAATCAAATGATTTTATCCATATTACTCAATGATGATAAAACCCTAATCTTCAGCTTATATGCGTCATGAAAACATACTTAATGTCAGCCATGACCATCCCAATCAAATTTCGGGACAAAATTTCTTTAATGGGTAGGTACTGTGACAACCCGAAAAATTCCGACCAAATTTAAACTTTAATCTTTACATTATTCCGACACGATAAGCAAAGTTTGTTAAGAATTTTAAACTATGTTCATACATTCATTTAACCTCGACCAAATTCCAAAGATTCACGAACCATTATAAGAATAGATATGAATATCTATGTATATATATATATATATATATATATATATATATATATATATATATATATATATATATATATATATATATATATTATAACTTGAGAATATTAATAAAGTATTAAACGTATAATACTTTACATGAACGTATTTGTTTCAATATGTTTATCGATGGAATTAAAAGATAATATCAAATGATTGATTTATCAGATACATTGTGATATGATTACGGGCCCATATTATGAGGTCCACTGTGATTTAAGAAATCAATTCTTTTTGACAACATTCAGAAAATGGTAAAGTGATTTATAAGTAAGAACGTGGAGTGTAAATAACTTAGATGTTGGATATCAACAAGTTAACTAACTCGATATTTTTCATTAAGATGATTTCATACGTTTATTTAACCTTTGGACTTTATCCCATGCTTCACCAACAGACTGTAATTTAAAAACATGAAACCTATTATGAATATATATGATTCTACTTTTCTAAAACGTTTTATGATATAACGATTTCCATTATATTAACCTTTAAACAAAATGATTCTTAAATATATTTAGTTTTGAAAAACAAAATTATCATATTTATTTGATTTAGTTTCAAATATACAAAAATGTTTTCAGTTTAAAAAAGAACTTTATTATTAAAACGTATATAACTTTTATAAATATCTAGAACCACCTTTGACAACTTATTACTTAACCAGTATGATAAAGATAACGATATTTATATTTTATTTTATTAAATATATATAACGATTTAAATTAATATTATATATATTTATACGCGTATTATACGTACATAGTTTTATACTTTTACTATACTTAAACTTTACCTTTACTTTATTTTTTACTTTACTATAACTTTAATAATTCACTTTAATAATTCATACTTTAATAATTCACTTTAATAATTTATACTTTAATAATTCACTTTAATAATTTATACTTTAATAATTCACTTTAATAATTCATACTTTAATAATTCACTTTAATAATTCATACTTTAATAATTTACTTTAATAATTCAAAAATCTATTATAAATAGAATTCAATAGGTTTCATTATTTCATAGAAACTTAATAATATTTTTCTGAACTCTCTCAATCAATTTACATATATATATATATATATATATATATATATATATATATATATATATATATATATATATATATATATATATATATATATATATATATTTACTCCGTATTATTTCAAGATATTATTAGTATACATAAAATATTACAACGGAGTGCCATCCGAGTGATTTCGAAATTGTTTTTCGAGCGGGATAGAGCTAAGGAAATTATGGGTTATAGCTATGGAGGTTATGGGTATGGTTCGGGAGTATTGCTCGTGAGTTAAACTAGTGTTTATCATCCCCGTTGCGTCTACGTACTTTTCCTGCAATATTGAATCTCAATATTGATACGTGAGCACTCATAACTTAACTTTTATATATTATTAGTGTATCCCTAACTAGTGCTCGGGTATATAGGATTATGCATGCTTATACGTTCGTTATTGCCTTTAGTTAGGTTATGTTAAATCCTGAATTAGTTATATATGCGGTTGGGATAAGGTATAAGATATGCATGTCGTTGGAAAGCTAGCGAAAAATTAAGAACTTTCCCTTTAGATATCGAATGATTTCAATGAACGGATTTGAAGTTATAGTCAATTGAATTTTTGTATTATTATTAAAAATGATTATTATTATCGTCGTTCTAGTTTTATCTTATTATTATTATTATTATCTTTATCAATAAAAGGATTTATCATTAAAAATGTTATTTTTATTATTATTACTATCATTATTATCGTTAAAGTTATAATTAGTATTATTATTATTATCTAATTATTATTATTATTATTATTATTATTATTATTATTATTATTATTATCATTATTATTATTATCATCATTAATATATATATCATTATTTAAAAATGGTTATTGTTATTGTTATCATTATTATTATATTATCATTAAAATAATTATTAGTATTATCATTAATAATGTCATAGTAATTATCATAATTAGTATTATTGTAATTAAAACTAATATTAGTAACACCTAATTATTTTGATTACTATTATTATCATTATTATGAACACGATATAAAAGACGATTAAACGCTATTAAATGAAACGATTAGGAAATAATGAGTAAGAGTATCATGATGAAATTAAAATATTATAAGATATTGATTTAGATAAAATTATCGTTCTTATTATTTTTATCATTACTATTATTATTAAAAGTATTGTTAGTAATTAAAACTATCATTTTAACAAAAATTATCATTTTAATAGAAATGTCATTGTTATTATAAAATATCATTATTATTATCATCATTTTAAATAGAATTATTATTTTAAAGATAATATTAAAAAGTATCGTAAATATAAAGTTATCATAATTAGAATTATCGTTTTATCATAATGTCATCTTAGTAATTATAAATATTGATATTTTTATAATAATTATTATTATTACAAAATAATACAACTTTTACTTACTATTATTATAGATATTATTTTATCAAATAAATATGTGATACAAACATATTTTACTACGTGTAATTAATTACTTTAATATTACCTATCATATTATTTTTATGATATTAAATGAACTCTATAAATTTTATTACTTAATATATATAAAAGTATATTTTATTATATAAATTTTAATATAAAATTTTATATATTAATAAATGAATTATATTATTTACTCTAATAAATCTTTTAAAAATATTTAAATATATAAAATGACGATATTTAAACTATATATTAATCATGTATAGATTTTTTGAAATTATTTTGAGTCAAATTGACTTTTGTTGACTTTTGCATATTAGTCTCGAGCATTGGGATTGTGGTACACTATGACTTGATTTAATTTGTTAGACAAATATTGACCAACATACACACACACACACACACACACACACACATATATATATATATATATATATATATAATTAATTAATTAATTTAGGTTCGTGAATCCGAGGCCAACCTTGCACTTGTTTAATGACGTTATATGTATTTTTACTACGAAATACAATAGGTGAGTTTCATTTGCCTTTTTACCCTTTATATTTTTGGGCTGAGAATACATGCGCAACTTTTATAAATGTTTTACAAAATAGACACAAGTAATTGAAACTACATTCTATGGTTGAATGATCGAAGCCGGATATGCCCCTTTTGCTTGGTAACCTAAGAATTTGGAAACTGATCTCCAAATTGACGCGAATCCTAAAGATAGATCTATGGGCCTAACGAACCCCATCCAAAGTACCGGATGCTTTAGTACTTCGAATTCGTTTTTATCATGTCCGAAGAATTTCCCGGAATGATAGGGGATATTCTTATATGCATCTTGTTAATGTCGGTTACCAGGTGTTCACCATATGAATGATTTTTGTCTCTATGCATGGGACGTATATTTATGAGAACTGGAAATGAAATTCTTGTGGTCTATTAAAATGATGGAAATGAATGATTATGATAAACTAATGAACTCACCAACCTTTTGGTTGACACTTTAAAGCATGTTTATTCTCAGGTGTTAAAGAAATCTTCCGCTGTGCATTTGCTCATTTTAAAGATATTACTTGGAGTCTTTCATGGCATATTTCGAAGAACGTTGCATTCGAGTCATTGAGTTCATCAAAGATTATTATTAAGTCAATTTATAGTTGGATTGTGCATATTATGAAATGGTATGCATGTCTGTCAATTTTCGATGTAAAGAGAGTATCTTTTAAAAACGAATGCAATGTCTGAAAAATGTATCATATAGAGGTCAAATACCTCGCGATGTAATCAACTATTGAGAATCGTTTATAATGTATATGAACGTGTTCTTTCAAGGTTCAGTTTTTATTATTATTTTTTATTTTTTACTTTTTAGTTTATAATGTTTACAAAATTAATATAAGTAATATTTATTAAAATAAACTTATATTTTTAAAAACTAAAAAAAATACTTTTATACTTTATATAAAAAAATATATTTTCTTTTTACTTGAACACTTAAATAGATATATATATATATTATTATTATATTTTTTATATTTTTGTATTTTTATGTTTAAAACCTCTTATATTTTTACAAAAATAGATTAAAAACTAAATATATATATTTTTATATAGCGTTCGCTTTCGTTCCCCGGCAGCGGCGCCAAAAACTACTTGATGTGTGCGAGGGGTAGTACGAAATAGATTATATTTTACTACGAAATACTATTAAAATACGATACAAATTTACACAAGTTATTTATTTATTTATTGAATGGATATACCTAAATCTTGCTACAACACTTATAGGCAGTGTACCTAATCGTAGAGTAGTGTAGTTTTTAGTAAGTCCGATTCATTCCACAGGGAATCAGCTAAGTTTAACGCTATATTTATTTTAAACTATATTTGTATATATATATATATATATATATATATATAAATAGTATTATTATTATTATTATAAAAAGGGGGGTTTTACCGTTTAATGACCGGTTTGTCGATTTTAAAACTAATGCAAAATATTAATTTAATTTAAAGCGTAATGTAAAATGACGATAAATAATAATGCGATAAATAAAAGTACGATAATTAAAAGTGCAATAAAATAAAAGTACGATAAATAAAATGATGATAAATAAAAGTACGATGAGATATAAATTAAGAGAATTATGCTTATTTAAACTTCTGTAATCATGATGTTTGACGTGTTGATTTTAATTTATTACCATGGGTTAATTGTCCTTTGTCCTGGATTATTCGATATGTCCATCTGGTTTTGTCCATAATAGTCCATCGGTCATAATTATAAAGTGCAAAAGTCTTCGTCAAACTACCCTTATACCCGAAGTCAAATATTCCAACTAATTATGGACTTAAACTGTAACAAGGTCTTAATAATTTGTTTAATGAATACACCAGGTTATCGACTGCATGTAATCCAAGGTTTTAATACTTTATTAACAATTACACCAATTACCCTTGAATGTAATCCACCCCTGTTTTAATGAGTCCAGTGACTATTAATCCATCCCCGTTTCCGGTCAAATGAATAATTATTAGTATTTATAAATATCCCGCCCACCATACCTAGTCAAGCGTATGTGGTTATATATAAATACATCAAATTATAAATCTTTATATTAAATCAACGAGATATCATTTAATTAATATAAAGCCCATTAATAGCCCATAGTCCAATTTCCACAAGTGTCGATTTTTTGTCCAAACCCCAATTATGGTCCAAAGCCCAATAACCCAGTCTTAATATTTAGTCCAACATCACGATTACTTTGGCTTAAATAAGCATAATAATAACTTAGCTACGAGACATTAATTTAAAAAAGTTGAACATAACTTACAATGAGTATTAATCGCGTAGTGTTACACGGACAAAATTTTGACTTACAAACTTAAAACATTCGCCACTATAACCTTATTATTATTAACTTAATATTAAAATTATAATTATAAAATATAAATATAAATATATAATTGAGAGAGAGTTTGATGATTGATGATGGTGTACATAATTCGTCGAATTACGCTGCTATTTATAGATGTGTCCTGAGTTTGGGAGCCATGCGATCGTATGGGCTTCCTTTGCATCTGCCATGCGATCGCATGGACAGGCTGTCCAGACGCAATCATTGATTTAAAACGTGGGCTGCTCGATTTATTTAATATATAATATAATATATATATAATTTTATATAATTATATATATATTATATTATATTCTTGTGCATAGTTGACTCGTAATTTTAGGCTCGTTGCGTCGTGCGTTGATAGTTGGTTCATGACCCGGTTCCGGATTTTCAAACGTCCTTTCGTACAATTTAATATCTTGTACTTTGCATTTTGCGGCTTGTACTCTTGTCATTTTTAGACGTTTCTCATCAATAAATTGAACCACTTGATTTGTACTTTATACTTTTTAGCTTTTTGGTCATTTGCGTCTTCAAATCGTCGAATCTGTCTTTTGTCTTCACCTTTTATTATTTAAACGAATATCACTTGTAAATAGAACAATTGCAACTAAAAGCTTGTCTTTCTGGAAGGATAATGCTATGAAATATATGTAGGTTTTTAGCATTATCAACACTCTACTGAGTGCATAACAATATCACAATCGTAAGCCGACCAACCGCTACTATTATCTCCAACGGAGAATAAAATTTAGCCAAGGCCTACACTCACACTGCATTTAACACAAAAGTACGTTATGAAAAAACAACATAATTGTACCTCATAATCTCCTCGTGACGTTCGCCGTCCCTAGCGCGGGACACTCCGCTTTGCGATGCCCTCTTCCACGATAATTAAAACACACAACATCACCATCACACGATGCCGGGCACTCCCAAAACTTGTGGCCTCTTTCGCCACATTTAAAACATCTAGACGCACTAGAACTCGATGTTCCTTTCCCCACATCACTCGTACCTCCAGTTGCACTTTTGATTCTCTTACTCGGAGCACCATACGAGTCAACCGTTCTCTTACTCGGAGCATTATCGATTATCTCCCAAGGATATGGCTCAAAACCCTTAGCCACGACAAATAGCTCGGCAAACGAGTTCACTTGCCCAAGGCTTATCTTCCCACGTAGCTCATCATTTAAAGCCTTACGGAAGTCTTGCATCAACAACCTTTCGTTATTCACGTACTCGGGGCAAAATCGCGCCTTAGACATAAAGGTAGCCCGTAGAGTATTTAGGTCCATAGACCCTTGTCTCAACACGCGTATCTCCTCACGCATTCTTGTCAAGTCGGCTTGCGTTCGAAATTCTTCAAAGAATTCCTTCTTAAAATCGCCCCATGATAAACTCATGAACGGTTCTTCGCCGACCGTATCAATTTTACCATCCAATCAATCTTTCGCACCATCTCGCAACAAACTAGTAGCGATTCTCGTTTTCTTGTCCGGAGGATACTCACTTGTACGAAAACATCCTTCGATCGCCGAGATCCAACGAGTACTCACTAACGAATCCGGTTCTCCATGATATATAGGAGGTTTAGTCTCTCGAAACTCCTTGTAACTAAACTCCTTCTTACCATTACCCCGAGGCTCGATAAGCCTTCTTTCGAACTCTTCTCGAATTGTTTTCACTTGTTTTGCAACCTCGGCCTCAACCCTCGCCGCAAACTCATCATTGTTATTTCGTTCTCCGCTTGATGTACCATTTCCCGTCGCCATTCTAAAGAATGCAAAAACGATTAAACACGGGAAAAGAAATAAAATCATGCGCACCAAACCGCCCCATCTTGCTCAACACACGTCGTACATCACTTATTAGACACGGTTTGCACCCGTAATAAGGTTTGCAAGTCCTTATTACGCACACACGCCGTATCAACTTGTTAGTACAACGACTATCTTGCTTGATGATATTCGCAACGCAAACAATAACAAAACACAACGCAATAATATATTAATAATATCCGCATATTAATATAAATGTTAGCCCACCTACAATTAAGGCACTAACTAAATTTCCATTCCGACCCGTAATCCCTACAAGTCCCGCAACAAATAAGCACACACAAAAGTCTAAGTCTAGGCACCTATCTCAAGTCACCTAAATCCCTTAGACCATGCTCTGATACCACTTGTAACGACCCAACCCATTATCCGACCAAAAACAAGCCTAAATTTTTTTTTTTGTGAGACTGTGCATCTGGACGGCGTCCAACTCTGAAGGACTGGACGACGTCCAAGCCTTTTGGACGGCATCCAAATGAACTAAAATATTCTGATCAGTTTTACAATTTTACGCGAGCGGAAAACCTGCTTCCCGACACTTTCACACGAAAACACTTTCACAATATGTTATAATAATTAAAACTAAGATTTTTCCACAATAAAACCGAGTTTTACGACACCGGGCCCACATCCGCCGTTTTACAACTTTGGTACAAAATTGCGAGTTTTCGACCACATGAGTTTTAACATAAATTAAAGACCGAGCATGGTGATTGGGGATACGCTACCCAATCCTAATCAAATCCAAAAGCAAGATGTTCTAATCCCCACGCTTACCCTAGCCGCCAACACGCGAACCTATAAAAATATCAACAACGAGAGGGTAAGCTAATGTTTAGCGAATGTAAAGATACTATACACATACATATGCATAAAACGACTACGCCTCACCAAGCACAAAGAGTAAACACATACCACCACCGCATAGCAAGCAAGCTATAAATAGGCACATACACAAAGTAGCTACACACTACGAAAACTCCAAGCTAACGCCACAAGATTCGCTACAACACAGCAATAAGTATATACGTGCATACACAAATACTATACTCAACAACATTGACAAGGTTAACCCCTTAACCTAAACCACATGAAGGTTGGCCGAACATCACGCGCCTTAGTGAATCCGGACTTCATGCGACTCACTACCTCCAAACCACTTGACTATTAAGGGTGGTCGAACTTCACGTGCCTTTATGAATTCGAACTTCACGCGATTCATACCTTAGTCATACATCACAATAGGGTTGGCCAAACTTTACGCGCCTTAGTGAATCCAAAAATCACGTGATTCACTACCCGAATCATCACCACGACAAAAGCTAGCAAAACCCATCGCCAAAGGGTTTATCCAATACACTAGCCAATCACAACATCAAGGGTGGTAACCCAAAACGCATAAGCGTATCACATGGACCCGAAGCACAAGAGGAGTCCATTCGCCCACACATACATAGAGCAAACCCGAGCAAGGGTCACTCCACACACACGCACCCATCCTATGCATACATACACGTATAGTAAATTTACACTCACCTTAAACGCCTCGATGAAGCGCAATCAAATGCCGCAACTCACCAATGGAAAGTACCTATTTCATTTAACACATATCAACCAACACAATTAGGGTGGATTTACAAACCAACCCAATTAACACTTAGTGCAATTTCGACCCAAATGCACTTCCAAGCACAAACCGCGCCCAAACTAACCAATAATCACTAACACAAGTGAAAATGGTCCTAAAACACCAATCAAACCCAACCATAAGTGTCAAACACTTATCTTCCCCAAATTGACACCAAAACCCTAATTTTGACCCATTTCAAAATTAGTCAACCAAATGCTCCCAAATGGGTTCCAACACTTCCATAATCACTAACACTAGTGATTATACCCAATTTACAAACCCTAACCAGGGCCAAGTCGGTTTCCAACCCAAAATCCACTAACAACAACAATAAACCTGATTACTAGCATAAATGAACTCACTTCAAGAGTTTAAATGGGTTTTTCAACATTTTAAGTTCAAACCCTAACATGAATATCAAATCAAACAATAAAATTTGGAGTTTGAACTTACCACAACAACCACAACGTAGCCAAGAACAAGATGAACAACTTTAATACTCGTGCTTTTGATCGATTCAAGCTTCTTCTTCCTTTTCTCAAGCTTTATCACTCTTCTCTCTCTCTAAAACTTGAGGTTGAAGTTGAGAGGATAAGTTGGGTGAGGATAAGGTTGAATGAGCTCAACCTTGCCCATTTGCGGCTTAAAACCGACTATCAAGTGAAAAGACCAACATACCCCTTTTAAAACCTTAAAATTACCCAGCTGGCCCATCAGACCACTTGGCGTCAAAACAATCTAGATGGCATCCAGTCCTTCTTTACTGGACGGCGTCCCACTTCTTGGATGGCGTCCCACTTAACTGATCAAGGCTGAACTGAAACAGGGTCTTATATATATATATATATATATATATATATATATATATATATATATATATATATATATATATATATATATATACACACACACACACACACACGGTCTTTTCATTAAATTATAGTCATTATAAACTTTATGTCATGATTTATATAATTAAATATGAACGTTTAAACTACCGATGTGTTAATCTGTTGCATCCCGCAGCCCCTAGTTGTTATACATATTTAACGCCCCGTCCTAATCCATCCGGATGAAGTCCATATTGATTATAAATGATTCATAATAGTTGATTACATCGCGAGGTACTTGACCTCTAAATGATACATTTTACAAACATTGCATTGGTTTTTAAAAGACAAACTTTCATTACATCGAAAGTTGACAGGCATGCATACCATTTCATAATATCCAAAATATAAATGACCTAATATGTCATTTACTTAATAATAATCTCTAATGAACTTTAACGACTCGAATGCAACGTCTTTTGAAATATGTCAAGAATGACTCCAAGTAATATCCCTAAAATGAGCTAATGCACAGCGGAAGATTTCTTTCAAACCTGAGAATAAACATGCTTTCAAGTGTCAACCAAAAGGTTGGTGAGTTCATTAGTTTATAGTAATCATTTCATTTTCATCATTCTAATAGACCACGAGATTTTAAATATTATAAAACGTGCAGAAGTCTCATTCCAACTGCACAAAAAAAATATCTTTCATATGAAGAACACCCGGGGAGGATTCAAAATATAATAGTAACCATCTGTGCCGGTCTTTCACCCCACGGCTGAATACATGTGCCTTCAAAATATAGAACCTCTGTGCCGGTCTTTACACCCCATGGCTGAACACATGTTTATAAAATATAGGACAACCAGTGCCAAAATGTCATAAATAATAAACCATCCACTCGGCTCGGGTGCTCAAACGCTCTAACGAAAACCGGGGGCTAATGCGTGTCATAATAATCAACCCCAATCCCAGATAATTCTTTCATAGAATACATTTAAGGTACTTGTGTCTATTGCGTCAAACATTTATAAAAGCGCATGTATTCTCAGTCCCAAAAATGTAAAGAGTAAAAAGGGAGTAATGAAATTCACCTAATGTATTTTGTAGTAGAAATACATATGACTATATTGAACAAAGCAGTGTTGGCCTCGGATTCACGAACCTATATGAGCTATATATATATATATATATATATATATATATATATATATATATATATATATATATATATATATATATATATATATATATATATATATATATATATATATATATATATATATATATATATATATATATACATATAATTGTAATCGAATAAATTTGTATATATTGTTAGGGCTATGATTTTTATTTCAATTATGTGTTCCATTAATAACCTAATTAATTACATTTATTTTGTATACTTTAAATAAATAATTATAATATAGTTTTATTATGTATGTTTTTGTATGATTAATTTTTATTGTAATAACAATAATGATAATAATAATATATTAAAAATAATGATAATTATAATAATGATAATAAGAATAATGATAATAATAAAAATAATAATTTTAAATATAATAAAAAAATCATGTTTAATAATAATAATAATAATGATGATAATAATGATAATAATAATAATAATAATAATAATAATGATGATACTTTTAATAATAATAATAATAATAATAATAATAATAATAATGATAATTTTAATAAAAATGCTAATGATAATTTTACTAAAAATGTTAACTTTAATAAAAAATGATAGTTTTTAATAAAAATGATAATTTTAATGATAATACTAATAATAATTTTAATGATGATTTTAATAAACCTGTTATTCTTAATAATAATGATAATCTAAAAAAAATGATAATTTTATTTAATCACGACTTAATTTCTATTTATTTTCATCTTTACTCATACACGTACTTCTAATTATACTTTTCGGTAGTAATTAACTTAACTATATTCATAATCACAACCATATTCGTTTTTATCTTAACATTAGTAATCTTAATTATACTAGTATTAATGATATTAATAATATAATAATTATGATATCAAGATTGGTAATAATAATAATAATAATAATAATGATAATAATAATAATAATAATCATAATCATAATCATAATCATAATCATAATAATAGTAATAATAATAAAAATGAAAGAAAAGGTATACCCTTTTGAAAAGCTTTTCTAAAAGAATAGCCCTGGACCGGGCTCGAACTCATGACCTCCTTCTCACGCATCAACACCCTTAACCATTAAACTGTTTTCGTTTTTCTGTTTAAACTTACAGGGTCATATTATTTAACTCGTCTTTATTTGTTTTCATATTTCTTCTTGGCTCAAACAATACACTAACTAAACAAGCCCATGGCCCAACATTAACACTAGTATCTTGCGGCCCACTCCAAACAGATTAAACGACCTACTCGAACTAATCGATATTTTAAAATGGTTTCATTCTTCCTGCTTATCCCAATTAGGGTTTTTCTAAAAAAAAAATATATATTAACCGTAGCTTTATCATCATCTTTGTCATCCTTCGATTTCATCAGTGACATCACCATATCATCTTAAATATCCTAATCTCTGAATCTCATCATCACTCTTCCATAATCATCATCGCCATCTTAGTATCATCGTCTTCAAATCATAATCATCCTCTTCGTGTTCATGATCATCATCATAATCACGATCATCCCATTCATAGTATCATCATCATTCACGATCATCGTTTCGTACTCGAATCTTCAACCATCATAATATCTTCACATGATCATCATTTCACTTCATCATTATCACTTTTGTTTGAACAGAAACAGAAAACAAAGGTTACCGTAGCAGAAACTGATGGTTCATGGTGGTGATTTGGGTGGTGCTTGGGCAGAAAAAACAGGAACGAAAATAGGATCTAGCAGCTGCAGTTTTACGGTGGTCTTGGGTTCGACTAAAATTGATGATGGTGGTGGTTCACATGATGGTGTTGGTGTTGGTTTACGATCAAGAACACAGCAGCAGCAGTAGCAGCTTTATGGGTGTGGTGCTTCCACAAAAAGAAACAGAAAACGCAGGTGGTGGTTATTGATGAAAGTTGTAGGGTGGTCGATGGTTAAAATGGTGAAATGGGTTGTGATTAAGCCGGAGGTAGTAATGGTTGTGATGGTTATTTCACATAAAATAATAGAGAAAGGAGAGAAGGTCGTAAGGTGATTGTGTGTTCAACTAATATGCAATAGAAATAATTTAAATGAGTTTGTGATGTAACTTGTTTTATGTTGGTGCCCACGTTACAAAGCAATAAGAAAATAAAAGTGGCACGTTCTTGGTTCATTTCCCACTTGTCGGCAGAAAATAAATAACGAAAAGAAGAGAATATGAGAGAAGCTAGCTGTCCACTTACACAATAAAGAATGATGATTTCATTCACCTTTTGCTGTACCGAAATAATACATTAAGTGGGGTTAGCCAAGAAAGAAATTTGTGCATGAGAGTTGTTGGTGGTCGTTGTACAAAGAAAAGGGGAAAGGAGGTATAAAAAAATGAATAAAAATAAGGATGGTGGGTGTGTGATTGATAATTAGACAAATACAGAAATTAATAATAATCAATGGTAATAGTTGAGAAAAAAGAATATGTAAGAGGGATGTGATGATCGAGCTTAACTTAATTATATCATGTATGCAACTTTATATATATAAAAAGATAATGAAAGTAACATGAAACCAAAAACAGTATTTTAATTATAATATATGTGGTGGTGAGAAAGGTGATATGGATGGTTATATATATATATATATATATATATATATATATATATATATATATATATATATATCAATATCTCTGCATTGTGTATGAATATGAATATTAATATATGGATTAGATATTGATTGATTAAAGTAATATAATATCAATCATCTACATGTACGGGTGAATTAAATGAAGAAAATGATTCCTCAATCAAGCACAATATAAATTATGGAGTTGAATTGAAAAGGAAGCAAGTGGGTTTCTTTGAAAAGAAAGGATGGTTCAGTTTAACGGAAAGAGCCAACAAGACAAAACAGAATTTAATGCTAGTGAATTTATGAGATGGAGAATTTAACAAAAGTAATATAATAAAGAATATAAATCAAACGTGTAAGAAGAAAAATATCCGTCTCCTATTCCGCCGATAGTTTTCACGGACTGTGTATCGTGCCCCGTTGTTCACTCAGTGGCGAATAAAAAGTCTTCAGAAAAATCCCAAACTTTCACAGTAATTATCTTTATTTATTTCAATTATTATGGTATAAAATTTGATCATTAATTATTAAATAAAAATTACATCAACTGTCCCTCTCAATTCTGGGTAAAATATAAAAAGTTCTAAAATTTAATAACTAGATCCTAAATACATTTTTAGTAAGCCTAAAATTTATAGAACTCATTTTCGGATCACCTGTTTATTTTAAAATAATATAAGTTTGAATTTAACTTGCTTAATATCAATCGGAACATCAAACGAGTATTACATTCATTTAATATTTATTTTTAATATACTTTATTTATATATATAGAGATATATTTTAAATAATAATTATTATAATATCCTATTTTTATTTTATTAATTTTTAATAACAACAATATGTAATACTTTAAATTATATTTTGAATTATTATTTATATATACATACACACATATCTATTTACAATTAATTGTTCGTGAATCGTCGAGAGCAGTCACGGGTCAATTGAATATATGAACATCGATTCCAAAATTTTCTAAACTCAACATTACAGATTTTGCTTATCGTGTCGAAAACATATAAAGATTAAAGTTTAAATTTGATTGGAAATTTCCGGGTCATCACAGTACCTACCCGTTAAAGAAATTTCGTCCCGAAATTTGATCGAGGTCGTCATGACTAACAGTAAGAATGTTATTAAGACGAATATAAGCTATGATTAAGAAATACGGATAAGATAATTCGATTTCTTAAAGTGTATGAGTGAAGCTATCACAAAAGGAATGAAATGAGAAATGAAGTTGCGTCTTAACTTTTGACGTTGTTTAGGTTGAATTACGGAATTCAAGGGATTTAAAAAAAAATCTTTGGAAATCTATAAGATCTGATTCTTTGGTAAATAAGGGAATTAGGATCCGCTTTAAATGCGATCATCTGTTTTGATTGCTCTGTCGGATATCTTTCTATAAATCTACCCCCGTCGTTTCCTTACAACTCACACTTTCTATTCTTTTTCCCTCAGTTCATACCTTAAAGCATTTGTTAATATGCTCCATCCCGTTCTGATTCTTGATATACTCCTAACCTTCATATCTGTCATTCTTCTCTTTCATCTACCACCAGAGGATTTTGTTTACTTCTACTATTATCTTGGGGTTATAGTGTTATTAATTTTCCCATGCCTTTACGTGGCAATACGTATTGATATGCACGGTTTGTAATTTGTGTGTTGTTGTCGAGCTTTATATTTCTTTTTATATTCAAGGGTTCCATACTTTTGTCTCCTCTTCCCGACTACAAGTCAAGCGAATAATGGTTCGGAATTCATAGGTATGAAGTTTTGGATGAACATAGTTAATGTTCTAAGAAGGAAATCGTAATGGCACGATCTTGATTTGTCAAATTACCAGGATATCCGAAAAGATAGAACTATCAATAAGATATGTTCTTAATATGTTTAGAGATTGGGTAGAATGTAAGAGTCGTGTAAATGGCACATGATGACGGTGTGTTCTGTGAATCATCACGTTCCATTAGAAACTCAGCATGAATTACTGTAGTATAATCACGTTGATCAAGTGTCATTATATTATACTAACTCATGCATCAGTTCTCAACACTACTTCAAAACACTCATAATTTAAATTCAAAGATTTATAGAATATAGAAACTAAAACAGTTTCCTTTTATGAGATAACACAGATAGTGCAGAGAGATAATTAATATCGGACGAGAATATTTATGAAGATATCTTCAGAAATATTGAGGATATTAATAAAGAAAGGTACGATGATATCTTAGGATTTCTAATATCGATGGATGATGCAGAAGATTTTCCTGTAAAGGTTTAGAGTTCGGAGCAATGTATTCGATAATAACTTCAGCAGGGACTGAATCATTTGGATTCTTTGAAGGAAGGTTTAGTATTTGTGATTTGTCCATAGTCTCCTTCATGGTTTGCTCACTCCGTTTATCAGTTCCAACTTTTCCGAGCTTTGCCGACATACTATTCTTTCTCATCAAACTTCTGACGGTTAAGGTCGTTTACGGTTGTCTACAGTTTCTGCTGCTTCATTCAGCTTTTTCAAAACTCAAAGAACTGATTCGTAGGCTAGAGTGCTTTTCAGAATTTCAGAATGGAAGATCATAATTCTAATGGTTATATGTATACATATAACTGTTGATGTAGAAACGTTGCGAGATTCGAAATACTGATTGCGGATTCTCGGTAATTGGTATGGCAATTCTCGTTATAAGATGTGAATGAGTATATGAATAGGTTTTAACGAACAACTGTAATGGTTCTTCGGAGAGACTTAAGCCAATGAGTAATGAAGTTGCCGGTAAGTTTACTGCTAATGTGGTGGAATATAAACGGTCCCCCGGTAACTATGATGAAGGGGTAATCTTTATAATAGGGTTTATTTGAATAAATAACTTGAAGTTGGTTTGCTGGAGCTGTCACAAAATTGGCTAATTTGAAAAGAAATTGCGTTGTTATTTTCGGAAATAACAATGCCAAAGAAGCTAGTACAGATACGTGTTAAACATTTATACAGGTTCCGAGAGTTTTCCAGGTGCATAACTATATGCGTAAATCTTTTCTTCCATAGATGAAGTGCGGTTGATTCGTCCTCCCGATTGAGGTGTTTTCAAGAATCATGAAAGGTTTGAACGCATATTGTAATCGTCAGGATACAAATGAGGTTTAAGATGAAATCAAGTGGCAAACTTGAAGTATTGTTTAGTTTCATATGTTATAATCAATATTTTAATTCATTTTAATTGTCCAATGTTGGTAGTCCTCAGTTGATTAGTCCACAGTTAGCTAGGAACAGTTAGCTAGGATTTTGTTAGCGTGGATTCTTAACAAAATTTCTCACAGTTAATTTGTTTGTTTCTAACAAATTTTATTCCGTCAAATGTTTTCTTCATTATGCCACTTGTTGAATTCTGATAGGTCAAAATCCAAATATGAAATTTGAATGGAAATGGTTATCCTGTGGCGAACGGATTCATATATCTGTGGATGTAAGTAGGATAAGAAATGAGTGTTGAATCAGATTTGAAGAATGTATAGTGTAACTTATTAATGTGAAATCTTAAATATTCCTCGGGTATTACCTACCTGTTAAAATATTTTCATCATTAACAGTTTGTACGAAAGAATTTTTAGTCACAATCTTTATGAAAATATATGTACATATATATTTTCTTCAAATGTAATCATGGATTTAATGAGTCAATATAATATTAGACTCATTTGATTTTCGATTTGAGCTAGAATAAGTAATCTCTAAAACTATTAGGATCCACATATTCTTCACAGAATATTAATGAAGTTATGGATCAATACTTCATCGTTAGTTATTAGGATCCACATATTCTTCACAGAATATTAATGAAGTTATGGTTCAATACTTCATTGTTAATTATTGTTGATACTCCTTGGTATCTATGATGCGTATGATATTGATGTTCATGGGACAGATTGTGATGTTGAGGTGTGGGATGCGGATGTTGCTGTTGGTGGTGGTACTGTTGTGCCAGTGATGTTGCTGAAGCTGGTACGTTTTACACCATACTTTTCAAGCTACAACTCGGGTGTGAAGCTCGTTGACTTCTACTATTACTCCGGGATGATTGTCGGTAGGAACGAGCGGATGTATAAGGTTTTGAATTTGAGATAGTATATAATCATGGCGAGATATTCGGGTAATGAGGGTGGAAATGGTGTTTTGGATTGGTTCGCCGGTGAGTGCTTCAGGTTCATCACCAAGAGGGAAATTTGGTCAATGGAAAGGATCGCCTTCTTCTTGTCTCCAATGATTGAGTAGACTACGAACCCATCAGATGAATTGGGGATGCCTGATTGATTGATTCATTCTGGTGACGCTGCTTTCGGAGCTGGAGTGGGACTCCATATCAGAATCCGAGGGACTTGAACTAGTTGTGAGTTCCATTGCGTACGATTGAATAAAGGATTTTTCGATATGAAATGATTTTTGTATAACGGATGATATTCTAATTACATAGAATATCTAATATATAGAACCAAAGATTTCGTAGATTACGGAGGAATTTACGAAATATATCAGGCAAGGTGTATGGTAACAGATACGCTAAGATATGGATTAGCAGATACGCTAAGATATGAATTTTTTTTGTCTATATACTATTCATGCAATCAATGCAGTAAGATGTGTCTAGACTACGAATGATAAGAAGGTAATTTTCGACAAGAAATGATAAGCAAAACTTTTGAGATGCAGACCAGGTTCAAGTCCAGACTCATTAATATAACCTAACAACTACTAGGTCGAAGTCCAGACTTCACTAATGCATCCTAACAACTCCTAGTTAGACACACTAATGTCGACCTGGTTCGCTACGACCACCGCTCTGATGCCAACTTTAACGCCCCATCCTAATCCATCCGGACGAAGTCCATATTGATTATAAACGATTCATAATAGTTGATTACATCGCGAGGTACATGACCTCTAAATGATACATTTTACAAACATTGCATTCGTTTTTAAAAGACAAACTTTCATTACATCGAAAGTTGACAGGCATGCATACCATTTCATAATATCCAAACTATAAATGACCTAATATGTCATTTACTTAATAATAATCTCTAATGAACTTCAACGACTCGAATGCAACGTCTTTTGAAATATGTCATGAATGACTCCAAGTAATATCCCTAAAATGAGTTAATGCACAGCGGAAAATTTCTTTCAAACCTGAGAATAAACATGCTTTCAAGTGTCAACCAAAAGGTTGATGAGTTCATTATTTTATAGTAATCATTTCATTTTCATCATTTTAATAGACCACAAGATTTTAAATATTATAAAACGTGCAGAAGTCCCATTCCAACTGCACAAAAAAATATCTTTCATATGAAGAACACATGGGGAGGATTCAAAATATAATAGTAACCATCTGTGCCGGTCTTTCACCCCACGGCTGAATACATGTGCCTTCAAAATATAGAACCTCTGTGCCAGTCTTTACACCCCACGGCTGAACACATGTTTATAAAATATAGGACAACCGGTGCCAAAATATCATAAATAATAAACCATCCACCCGGCTCGGGAACTCAAACGCTCTAACGGAAACCGGGGGCTAATGCGTGTCATAATAATCAACCCCAATCCCAGATAATTCTTTCATAGAATACAGTTAAGGTACCTGTGTCTATTGCGTCAAACATTTATAAAAGCGCATGTATTCTCAGTCCCAAAAATGTAAAGAGTAAAAAGGGAGTAATGAAACTCACCTAATGTATTTTGTAGTAAAAATACATATGACTATATTGAACAATGCAGGGTTGGCCTCGGATTCACGAACCTATATGAGGTATATATATTAATACATATAATTGTAATCGAATAAATTTGTATATATTGTTAGGGTTATGATTTTTATTTCAATTATGTGTTCCATTAATAACCTAATTAATTACATTTATTTTGTATACTTTAAATAAATAATTATAATATAGTTTTATTATGTATGTTTTTATATGATTAATTTTTATTGTAATAACAATAATGATAATAATAATATATTAAAAATAATGATAATTATAATAATGATAATAAGAATAATGATAATAATAATAAAAATAATAATTTTAAATATAATAAAAAAATCATGTTTAATAATAATAATAATGATGATAATAATGATAAAAATAATAATAATAATGATACTTTTAATAATAATAATAATAATAATGATAATTTTAATAAAAATGCTAATGATAATTTTACTAAAAATGTTAACTTTAATAAAAAATGATAGTTTTTAATAAAAATGATAATTTTAATGATAATACTAATAATAATTTAAATGATGATTTTAATAAACCTGTTATTCTTAATAATAATGATAATCTAAAAAAATGATAATTTTATTTAATCACGACTTAATTTCTATTTATTTTCATCTTTACTCATACACGTACTTCTAATTATACTTTTCGGTAGTAATTAACTTAACTATATTCATAATCACAACCATATTCGTTTTTATCTTAACATTAGTAATCTTAATTATATTAGTATTAATGATATTAATAATATAATAATTATGATATCAAGATTGGTAATAATAATAATAATAATGATAATAATAATAATAATAATAATCATAATCATAATCATAATAATAGTAATAATAATAAAAATGAAAGAAAAGGTATACCCTTTTGAAAAGCTTTTCTAAAAGAATAGCCTTGGACCGGGCTCGAACTCATGACCTCCT
The DNA here is from genome assembly GCF_046630445.1 of Rutidosis leptorrhynchoides. Taxonomy (NCBI): domain Eukaryota; kingdom Viridiplantae; phylum Streptophyta; class Magnoliopsida; order Asterales; family Asteraceae; genus Rutidosis; species Rutidosis leptorrhynchoides. The sequence goes on from NC_092339.1 coordinate 136,777,139, forward strand.
TCTCACGCATCAACACCCTTAACCATTAAACTGTTTTCGTTTTTCTGTTTAAACTTATAGGGTCATATTATTTAACCCGTCTTTATTTGTTTTCATATTTCTTCTTGGCCCAAACAATCCACTAACTAAACAAGCCCATGGCCCAACATTAACACTAGTATCTTGCGGCCCACTCCAAACAGATTAAACGACCTACTCGAACTAATCGATATTTTAAAATGGTTTCGTTCTTCCTGCTTATCCCAATTAGGGTTTTTCTAAAAAAAAAAAATATATTAACCGTAGCTTTATCATCATCTTTGTCATCCTTCGATTTCATCAGTGACATCACCATATGATCTTAAATATCCTAATCTCTGAATCTCATCATCACTCTTCCATAATCATCATCGCCATCTTAGTATCATCGTCTTCAAATCATAATCATCCTCTTCGTGTTCATGATCATCATCATAATCACGATCATCCCATTCATAGTATCATCATCATTCACGCTCATCGTTTCGTACTCGAATCTTCAACCATCGTAATATCTTCACATGATCATCATTTCACTTCATCATTATCACTTTCGTTTGAACAGAAACAGAAAACAAAGGTTACCGTAGCAGAAAATGATGGTTAATGGTGGTGATTTGGGTGGTGCTTGGGCAGAAAAAACAGGAACGAAAACAGGAGCTAGCAGCTGCAGTTTTACGGTGGTCTTGGGTTCGACTAAAATCGATGATGGTGGTTGTGACGACCCGGAAATTTCCGACTAAATTTAAACTTTATCTTTATATTATTCTGACACGATAAGCAATGTTTGTTAAGTTAAATCTCAAGGATTTTAAACTATGTTTATACATTCATTTAAACCTCGACCAAATTCCAATGATTCACGAACCATTAAATGAACATATATGAATATGTATGTATATGTGTATATGTTATAAATTGAAAATGTCAACAAAGTATTTAAAAGTATAATGCTTTATATGAACGTATTTGTTTCAATATGATTATCGACGAAATTAAAAAAAAAAAATATTAAATGATTGAATTATCAGAAACATTGAATTATGATTACAAGTCTCTGTTGAGAGGTCCACTATGATTTGAGAAATCTATTCCTCTTAACGATATTCGGAATAATTTGTAAAGCTATTTATAAATAAAAATAAAAAGTGTCATTTACGAAAGTTAGACAAAAGCTAGTGGAGAATTGGTTTTCATAATATTCTATTAATCTATTTTCAAACGTACAAAAACGTTTTCAGTTTAAAAAGAACTTTATTATTAAAACGTATATAACTTTTATAAATATCTAGAATCACTTTTGACAACTCATTACTTAACCAGTATAATAAATATAACGATATTTATATTTTATTTCATTAAATATATATAACGATTTAAATTAATATTATATATATTTATATGCGTATTATACATACATAGTTTTTATACTTTTACTATACTTTAACTTTACCTTTACTTTACTTTTACTTTACTTTAACTTTAATAATTCATACTTTAATAACTCACTTTAATAATTCATACTTTAATAATTCACTTTAATAATTCATACTTTAATAATTCACTTTAATAATTCATACTTTAATAATTCACTTTAATAATTCATACTTTAATAATTCACTTTAATAATTCATACTTTAATAATTCACTTTAATAATTCAAAAATCTATTATAAATAGAATTCAATAGGTTTCATTATTTCATAGAAACTTGAAAATATATTTCTCTAAACTCTCTCAATCGATTTACATATATATATATATATATATATATATATATATATATATATATATATATATATATATATATATTTGCTCTGTATTATTTCAAGATATTATTAGTATACATAAAATATTACGACGGAGTGATGTCCGAGTGATTTCAAAATAGTTTTTTGAATGAGTCGAAGCTAAGGAAATTATGGGTTATAGCTATGGAGGTGATGGGTATGGTTCATGGGTATGCTCGTGAGGTCAATCTAGTGTTTATCATCTCCGTTGCGTCTACGTACTTTCCTGCAATATTGAATCTCAATATTGATACGTGAGCACTCATAACTTAACTTTTATATATCAATAGTGTATCCCTGACTAGTGCTCGAGTATATAGGATTATGCATGCTTGTACATTCGATATTGTCCTTAGATAGGTTTGTTGAATCCTGAATTAGATACATATGCTACTGAGATAGTGTAATGACCCGCACTTTTTCGATCATTCTATACTTGTAAGATTAATATTTACAAAAATTAAACCTTACCAACATGATAAGCAATCCAAATTGTTGAGATTTATGTTTTTGAAAAGAGTTTTACACAACGTTTGACCGTCTAGTTTGACCGATGATATCACGAACTATATAACATATGATAATTATACGTTTGTGTATATATATGTATATATACATATTTAACATGATCTAAGAATGTTTTAATATCTCATTTTGTATTAATAACAATAAGTTATATGTATATTTTGAAACTACTAACTTAAGTTTTCAAAACGATAACCATACGCAACGTTATTTGACTTAAATACTTATGACCTATAATGTTTATACATATATCGTATAAGTAATGAATTTAATCACTTTTAAGAACTTAAATACATAAAACCATATAAGTGTATTCACAAAAGATAGCTATATTTGAATCCTCATTCAATTTTTCACAAAATTTCTATACGTATATCTAGAGTATATGTACTCGTATCATACGCAGCTTCTAGATGTATTTACTATTGGTATATACCAATAAAAATCTGCTCCTTAGCAGCCTTAAATGATTAAGAAACATGTGGAACCAACCATTTGTCAAGTAGCATGAATTATTTAGCAAGAAAACAAAGTTAGGTATCTTTTTTTTCCTTTATAACCTAAAAACGTTTTTATGCATGCACACCATTTCTTCACCCCATTTTCTCATACTTACACTTCCATTTCTCTCTCAAAATACTCTTAACTTCATACTTGATCATCTCCAAGCATTTTCTCCATCATTTAGCTTCAAAAACAACACTTAAATCTCATAAGAAAACCTTACAAAAACACTTCAAGAAATCCTTCCAAGAACACAAACTTACTTCCAATCTTTCATCCAATTCCATCACCCTTTTGGTTCTAGGTTCTTACTCCTCTTTTACAGAAACCTTGTCCAAGGAACTTGAGGTAGTATCTATGTTCATAACCTTATTCGATTCATATATATATAGCTATCATATTTTGTGGTATACAATTTTAACAACAAGAACATAGTTTGAATGTTTTCAAACTTGTTTGCAAACTAAATAGATCCTTCTAACTTAACTTTTAAAATACTTCAAGACCTGTAATATAACTTAAATATATGCTAATTTAACAAGGTATAACTTGGTTTTTCAAAGAACACCTTAAAAACTGTTTTTACGACGTCGGAGTGTAACCGGGGGCTGTTTTGGGTTGGATAATTAAAAACCATCTTAAACTTTGAATTGAAGGTTTATGTTCTGGAAAAATGATTTTTACTATGAATATGGTAACACATTAAAATTTCATGATTTAATTCAAAGTATAAGTATTTTTAGAAAAATAATCATTTAAGGTTGCCTACATAAAGGAAAAGGTTTAACTTCATAAGTTTCACTAAAGTTTCACCTATGCCGTGTGATTTTGAATACAAACTAAGATATTTACAGTTCATAGTCTTAAAGAGGAACTCGATCCAAGGAGATGGCAAGTTGAATCAACGAAAACGGAGTTGTAACGAAGAAACTATGACCGAAACAAAATTGGCTATCCAAGACTAGTTTAACTTCGGGATTAATTGGAGAAAATTAAAATAAATCACATCTTTTTAAGATAACATGATATTTTATATATATGTACTCATAATTCAATTTTATATGGTTCAGGATCACCCGTAAACAACACGAGAAGATTAATCATAAGATCCCATGTTTGTACGCAACACGTCATTTGACAACACCGGTACTTTATGTACGCAACACGTCATTTGACAACACCGGTACCGTGGGTCAAGATTAATCTCGACCAATACATATACGTTGGGGGTTTTATTTATTTCGTTGGGGGTTTATTAAACATCTAAATATGAACCATTAAAATTGAATTACTAACAACGAACTGCTAACTACGGACTAAGGAATTATAAAGAGTATTAAAAGTATAACAAGAATATATATGTGACGTTGTTTAAAAAGAAAAGGTATTGATATATTATATATGGATAGGTTCGTGATATCAACCGGGAGACCAAGTCAAAATATATATATCTTCAAGACGAAAGTGAGTATATAGTCCCACTTTTAAACTCTAAATATTTCGGGATGAGAATACATGTATTTTATGTTTTACGTTATGGACACAAGTAACTGAAAAATATATTCTACGTTGAGTTGTACCACTGGCATACTTCCCTGTAGCTTGGTAACTAATATTTACAGCGGTATTGTAAACGCGAATCCTGTTGATAGATCTATCGGGCTTGACAACCCCAGCCGGACTGGACGACCAGTATTCAACGGTTGCACAGTACTTCGTTTCGTGACTACACTTGGTACAGTGTAGTAAGATTTCATATTAAAGGGAATATGCGACGTGATTAATTGTTAAGTATGGTTACCAAGTGCTCAACCACTTAGAATATTTTTATTAAACTGTTTATATACGAAATCTTGTGGTCTATATATATATTGCTGCCGGCACTAAACCTATATCTCACCAACTTTATGTTGACGTTTTAAACATGTTTATTCTCAGGTGATAATTAGAAGTTCCGCTGCATTATGTTGAATTTGAGCAGGATCTTGCGTACGCATATTTGTGTCAAAAATAAGACTGCATATCCAAGAACTTGTGTTGTAAAATATGCTAGAAATCGTGTTGTTATCATCATTTGTAAAGTTTGTAAGTCGAAGATTATCGCTAAACGATAATCATCTTTATTTCGTCCAAAGCTTGTATCAAAAATAAGAATCATGGTTTGTAATGTATAATATATGCAGTTTTTCTTTTAAAAATGTCGCATATAGAGGTCAATACCTCGCAATAAAATCATACGTTATCTAACACGTTCTTACGGTTAAGGACGGGTTATGACATGTGGTATCAGAGCGGTGGTCTTAGCGAACCAGGTTTGCATTAGTGTGTCTAACTGATAAGTTGTTAGGATACATTAGTAAGTCTGAACTTTGACCGGGTCTGATTTAAAAACCATTGCTTATCATTGTTGGTTAAAATTTATATGTAAATATTATGTAGTACTAATGGGTTAGTTGTTGTGTGATAGATGTCGGGCTCAAAACTTGTTATCACATTCAGCGACTCCGAACCAGAATCTTCAGATGGTGTTCCAGTCATTAACCTATCCGATGACGAAAATAATATCTTTGGGGAAGACTCGCAAATTCCGGATGAACCGACTATAGAGAACCCGGAAAGTGAAACCGAGGAGGAAAGTGAACCCGAGGAGGAAAGTGAACCCGAGGAGGAAAGTGAACCCGAGGAGGAAAGTGAACCCGAGGAAGAAATACAGGAAATTACAAAAGAAGAGTTCGAACTAGGAAAGAAACGAAAGGCTAATGAATTAGAAAATTCAAATCCTGAGTTTAATAAGGATGATGTGGCACCAACTCCACTAGACACTACCACCCCTATTCCCGCTATTCCTATTCGTTCTATCCCGACATCCAGTTCTTCAGTCCCACAGCCAAAATATAGGCAGACAGCCAGGATAAGCGTTAAGCGATTCTTTGAACCTAAACGTCCTAGAAAATAGACCAAACGATGCGCTACCGTATTAAACCATGGGATCATATAATGTTTTGTATAATATTATTAGTGTGGTTTGCTTAATGTTCGATGTAAGATAAGCATATGTAAAATAGTGAAGTGTGAAATGCAATAATTTTCCATGGTTAAGTATTATTTAGATGGTAGTAATTGATTCTGTACTAAGCTATTAAGTATGGACATTAACGGGTAGGTACTACCCAAGATATAATTATAAAACGCTAATAAGAAGAAAAGGCTTTTATAATAATACCTGGTTCATATTATTAATAAGCTATAATGTACTGTAAATATACACTACATCTATAATATTCCATGTGAATAATTATTTTCTTTTCATTCTTATAGAAGAATATGGCGCGATTGAACCGAATGACGGAACAAGAAATCCAGGAACTCATCAATCAGCGAGTGAACGACAGAATGTTATGGGTCGAGGCTGCAAGAGGTGCTGCAGTTAACCCAAATCCTCGTGTGGGGTGCACTTACAAAACTTTTCAAGCTTGCAAGCCCTCATCATTAAGTGGAACAGAAGGACCGATCGGTTTAACCCGGTGGATAGAAAAGATGGAAACTGTGTTCAAAATCAGTGGTTGTGTTGAAAAGGACATGACCAAATACGCATCGTGCACTTTACAAGATAGTGCACTCACGTGGTGGAAAAATTATGTGAAGGCTGTAGGAGGAGATGTAGCTTATGATACTCCGTGGGAAGAATTCAAAACAATGTTAATCAATGAATATTGTCCAAGGAACGAGGTTAGGAAGTTGGAAGATGAGTTACGAAGTCTGAAGGTTATTGGTACTGAAATCACCAACTACAATCAGCGATTCATGGAACTAGTTTTGCTATGTCCTGAATTGGTTCCAACCGAAGAATGGAAGATTGAAATGTACAAAGATGGTTTGCCCAAAAAGGTCAAAGCAAATGTTACAGCATCGAAACCTAAGACAATTCATGAAGCTATAACCATGGCAAACGAGCTAATGGATCAGGTCATCATGGATAAGAAAGTATCCAATACTGATGTGAAGGTATCAGGTAACAAAAGAAAGTGGAATGGAAATTATGATCGAGGTAACCAACAACAATCTTTTAAGAAACAAGAAAACACGCAAGGTACGGGTAGTGGTTTAAGCTTTGGTTATAAAGGACAAAATCCTTTATGCAACCGATGCCACAAACATCACTCTGGTTACTGTAATGTGGTATGCAACAAATGTAATCGAAAGGGTCATCTTGCTGAAGATTGTAGGGCTCTCGTTACAAATACAAATGGTACCAAGACTCCTGCCACCAATGCAAATAGAACTGCTTTGGCTACCATTACTTGTTTTGGGTGTGGAAAACAAGGTCACTATAAGAGCCAGTGCCCGAATCCAGAGAAGAATATCGGACCTGCACGTGGAAGAGCATTTGTTATTAATGCTAAAGAGGCATGTGAAGACCCGGAGCTTGTTACGGGTACGTTTACCATTAATAACTTATCCGCATCTATTATATTTGATACTGGTGCTGATAGAAGTTACGTGTGTAGAGACTTTCACGCTAAATTGAATTGTTCATCATTACCTCTCGATGCTAAGTACATGATTGAGTTAGCTAATGGTAAACTAATTAAAGCCGATAAAATTTGCCGTGATTGTAAAATAAATTTAGCCGGAGAAACGTTTAAAATTGACTTGATACCCGTAGAATTAGGAAGTTTTGATGTAATAGTCGGCATGGACTGGATGTCCAAAATAGGAGCTGAAGTTGTGTGCGCCAAGAAGGCAATTTGCATTCCTCGTAAGGATAAAACGCCAGTAATGATTTATGGAGAGAAGGGTAACTCAAAGCTAAAACTCATTAGTTATTTGAAAGCTCAAAAGTGCTTGAAGAAAGGGTTCTATGCTATCTTAGCACATGTTAATAAAGTCGAAACAAAGGAAAAAGTGAAGAGCATCAATGACGTGCCTGTGGCAAGAGATTTTCCTGAAGTCTTTCCGGAAAAGTTGCCGGGATTACCTCCATTTAGATCTGTAGAATTTCAAATAGATTTAGTACCAGGAGCTGCACCAGTGGCTCGTGCTCCATATAGACTTGCACCGTCCGAGTTAAAAGAACTTCAGAGTCAGTTAAAAGAATTACTGGATCATGGATTCATACGACCAAGTACTTCACCGTGGGGAGCTCCGATTCTATTTGTTAAAAAGAAAGATGGATCTTTTAGGATGTGTATAGATTATCGTGAATTAAATAAGTTAACTATCAAGAATCGGTATCCACTACCGAGAATTGACGACTTATTTGATCAACTCCAAGGATCATGTGTGTACTCAAAAATTGACTTAAGGTCGGGCTATCATCAATTACGTGTCAAAGAAGAGGACATTCCGAAAACTGCTTTTCGGACACGTTATGGTCATTACGAATTTTTGGTCATGCCGTTTGGGTTGACAAATGCGCCAGCTGTATTCATGGACCTCATGAATCGAGTTTGTAGTCCATATTTAGATAAGTTTGTTATCGTTTTCATTGATGATATTCTTATCTATTCCAAGAGTGAGCAAGAGCATGAGCAGCATTTAAGGTTGATATTAGAGTTGTTGAGAAAAGAACAGCTATATGCTAAATTTTCTAAATGTGCTTTCTGGTTGAAAGAAGTGCAATTTCTTGGCCACGTTGTTAGTAGCAAAGGAATTCAGGTTGATCCAGCAAAAATTGAAGCCATTGAAAAATGGGAGACTCCTAAGACACCAACGCAGATACGTCAATTTTTGGGTTTAGCCGGTTATTATAGAAGGTTTATTCAAGATTTTTCCCGAATAGCTAAGCCGTTGACAGCGTTAACGCAAAAAGGGAAAAAATATGAATGGACTTCTGAGCAGGAGAGTGCATTTCAATTACTAAAGAAGAAGTTAACTACGGCGCCTATTTTATCGTTACCAGAAGGGAACGATGATTTTGAAATATATTGTGACGCTTCGCGACAAGGTTTTGGTTGCGTTCTTATGCAACGAAAGAAAGTTATTGCATACGCATCCCGACAATTGAAGATTCACGAGCGGAATTATACGACGCATGATCTAGAACTGGGAGCAGTCGTGTTTGCATTAAAGATATGGAGACACTACTTGTATGGGGTTAAATGCACTGTGTTTACTAATCATAAAAGCCTTCAACATATTTTTGATCAGAAACAGCTGAACATGAGACAACGTAGGTGGGTCGAGTTAATAAACGACTATGATTGTGAAATTCGTTATCATCCCGGGAAGGCGAACGTTGTGGCCGATGCTTTAAGCAGAAAGGAACGAGAACCAATTCGAGTACGAGCGATGAACATAAAAATTCGCATGAATCTCAACTCACAAATCAAAGAAGTTCAACGAGAAGCACTTACTAAAGAAAATATAGGAAATGAAATAATGAAGAAGTATGAGAAGCAACTCGTTATGCGGGAAGATGGAATTCGATATTTTGCAAATCGTATTTGGGTACCGAAGTTGGGTGGATTAAGGAAGTTGATATTAAATGAGGCACATAAGACAAGATACTCGATACATCCTGGAGTTGGAAAGATGTACCAAGATCTTAAGACACATTATTGGTGGCCTAATTTAAAGACAGACGTTGCAACATATGTTGGGGAATGTTTAACTTGTTCCAAAGTCAAAGCTGAACACCAGAAGCCGTCAGGGTTACTTCAACAACCAGAAATCCCAGAATGGAAATGGGATGGTATTACCATGGATTTCATCACGAAGTTACCAAAGACTGCCTGGGGATACGACACCATTTGGGTGATTATTGATCGTCTCACCAAGTCTGCACACTTCTTGCCTATAAAGGAAACGGATAGAATGGAGAAACTATTACGATTGTATATAAAGGAAGTTGTTTCAAGGCATGGAATACCTATTTCCATTATATCCGATCGTGATAGTAGATTTACATCAAAGTTCTGGCAATCACTACAGGAGGCCCTAGGAACTCGTTTGGATATGAGTACCGCGTATCATCCGCAAACCGACGGGCAGAGTGAAAGAACGATTCAGACTCTTGAAGACATGCTCAGGGCATGTGTGATCGATTTTGGAAACGGATGGGATAAATATCTACCATTAGCAGAATTCTCTTATAATAATAGTTATCATGCGAGCATTAAAGCTGCGCCATTCGAAGCATTGTATGGAAGGAAGTGTAGATCTCCTATTTGTTGGAATGAAGTAGGAGATCGACAATTAACTGGTCCCGAGATCATACACGAAACGACTGAGAAGATAGTACAAATCAAGGAGAGATTGAAAACAGCCCGTAGTCGCCAAAAGAGCTACGCCGATGTTCGAAGGAAACCATTAGAGTTTCAGATCAGTGACATGGTTATGTTAAAGGTGTCACCTTGGAAAGGTGTAATACGTTTTGGAAAAAGGGGTAAACTAAACCCAAGGTATGTAGGCCCGTTCAAGATCATCGAACGCATTGGACCGGTAGCTTATCGACTCGAGTTACCGCAACAACTCGCCGGAGTACATAATACCTTTCACGTCTCAAACCTTAAGAAGTGTCTTGCAAAGGAAGACCTCACCATTCCTCTTGAAGAAATCCATGTCGACGAGAAACTACAATTCATCGAAGAACCAATCGAAATCATGGATCGTGAAGTTAAACGGCTCAAGCAGAGCAACATACCGATCGTTAAGGTTCGTTGGAATGCTCGAAGGGGTCCCGAGTTTACTTGGGAACGAGAGGATCAAATGAAACAAAAGTATCCACACTTGTTTCCCGATGACGCAAAATAGGTACAATTTTAAAATTTCGGGACGAAATTTATTTAACGGGTAGGTACTGTAATGACCCGCACTTTTTCGATCATTCTATACTTGTAAGATTAATATTTACAAAAATTAAACCTTACCAACATGATAAGCAATCCAAATTGTTGAGATTTATGTTTTTGAAAAGAGTTTTACACAACGTTTGACCGTCTAGTTTGACCGATGATATCACGAACTATATAACATATGATAATTATACGTTTGTGTATATATATGTATATATACATATTTAACATGATCTAAGAATGTTTTAATATCTCATTTTGTATTAATAACAATAAGTTATATGTATATTTTGAAACTACTAACTTAAGTTTTCAAAACGATAACCATACGCAACGTTATTTGACTTAAATACTTATGACCTATAATGTTTATACATATATCGTATAAGTAATGAATTTAATCACTTTTAAGAACTTAAATACATAAAACCATATAAGTGTATTCACAAAAGATAGCTATATTTGAATCCTCATTCAATTTTTCACAAAATTTCTATACGTATATCTAGAGTATATGTACTCGTATCATACGCAGCTTCTAGATGTATTTACTATTGGTATATACCAATAAAAATCTGCTCCTTAGCAGCCTTAAATGATTAAGAAACATGTGGAACCAACCATTTGTCAAGTAGCATGAATTATTTAGCAAGAAAACAAAGTTAGGTATCTTTTTTTTCCTTTATAACCTAAAAACGTTTTTATGCATGCACACCATTTCTTCACCCCATTTTCTCATACTTACACTTCCATTTCTCTCTCAAAATACTCTTAACTTCATACTTGATCATCTCCAAGCATTTTCTCCATCATTTAGCTTCAAAAACAACACTTAAATCTCATAAGAAAACCTTACAAAAACACTTCAAGAAATCCTTCCAAGAACACAAACTTACTTCCAATCTTTCATCCAATTCCATCACCCTTTTGGTTCTAGGTTCTTACTCCTCTTTTACAGAAACCTTGTCCAAGGAACTTGAGGTAGTATCTATGTTCATAACCTTATTCGATTCATATATATATAGCTATCATATTTTGTGGTATACAATTTTAACAACAAGAACATAGTTTGAATGTTTTCAAACTTGTTTGCAAACTAAATAGATCCTTCTAACTTAACTTTTAAAATACTTCAAGACCTGTAATATAACTTAAATATATGCTAATTTAACAAGGTATAACTTGGTTTTTCAAAGAACACCTTAAAAACTGTTTTTACGACGTCGGAGTGTAACCGGGGGCTGTTTTGGGTTGGATAATTAAAAACCATCTTAAACTTTGAATTGAAGGTTTATGTTCTGGAAAAATGATTTTTACTATGAATATGGTAACACATAAAAATTTCATGATTTAATTCAAAGTATAAGTATTTTTAGAAAAATAATCATTTAAGGTTGCCTACATAAAGGAAAAGGTTTAACTTCATAAGTTTCACTAAAGTTTCACCTATGCCGTGTGATTTTGAATACAAACTAAGATATTTAAAGTTCATAGTCTTAAAGAGGAACTCGATCCAAGGAGATGGCAAGTTGAATCAACGAAAACGGAGTTGTAACGAAGAAACTATGACCGAAACAAAATTGGCTATCCAAGACTAGTTTAACTTCGGGATTAATTGGAGAAAATTAAAATAAATCACATCTTTTTAAGATAACATGATATTTTATATATATGTACTCATAATTCAATTTTATATGGTTCAGGATCACCCGTAAACAACACGAGAAGATTAATCATAAGATCCCATGTTTGTACGCAACACGTCATTTGACAACACCGGTACTTTATGTACGCAACACGTCATTTGACAACACCGGTACCGTGGGTCAAGATTAATCTCGACCAATACATATACGTTGGGGGTTTTATTTATTTCGTTGGGGGTTTATTAAACATCTAAATATGAACCATTAAAATTGAATTACTAACAACGAACTGCTAACTACGGACTAAGGAATTATAAAAAGTATTAAAAGTATAACAAGAATATATATGTGACGTTGTTTAAAAAGAAAAGGTATTGATATATTATATATGGATAGGTTCGTGATATCAACCGGGAGACCAAGTCAAAATATATATATCTTCAAGACGAAAGTGAGTATATAGTCCCACTTTTAAACTCTAAATATTTCGGGATGAGAATACATGTATTTTATGTTTTACGTTATGGACACAAGTAACTGAAAAATATATTCTACGTTGAGTTGTACCACTGGCATACTTCCCTGTAGCTTGGTAACTAATATTTACAGCGGTATTGTAAACGCGAATCCTGTTGATAGATCTATCGGGCTTGACAACCCCAGCCGGACTGGACGACCAGTATTCAACGGTTGCACAGTACTTCGTTTCGTGACTACACTTGGTACAGTGTAGTAAGATTTCATATTAAAGGGAATATGCGACGTGATTAATTGTTAAGTATGGTTACCAAGTGCTCAACCACTTAGAATATTTTTATTAAACTGTTTATATACGAAATCTTGTGGTCTATATATATATTGCTGCCGGCACTAAACCTATATCTCACCAACTTTATGTTGACGTTTTAAACATGTTTATTCTCAGGTGATAATTAGAAGTTCCGCTGCATTATGTTGAATTTGAGCAGGATCTTGCGTACGCATATTTGTGTCAAAAATAAGACTGCATATCCAAGAACTTGTGTTGTAAAATATGCTAGAAATCGTGTTGTTATCATCATTTGTAAAGTTTGTAAGTCGAAGATTATCGCTAAACGATAATCATCTTTATTTCGTCCAAAGCTTGTATCAAAAATAAGAATCATGGTTTGTAATGTATAATATATGCAGTTTTTCTTTTAAAAATGTCGCATATAGAGGTCAATACCTCGCAATGAAATCATACGTTATCTAACACGTTCTTACGGTTAAGGACGGGTTATGACATGTGGTATCAGAGCGGTGGTCTTAGCGAACCAGGTTTGCATTAGTGTGTCTAACTGATAAGTTGTTAGGATACATTAGTAAGTCTGAACTTTGACCGGGTCTGATTTAAAAACCATTGCTTATCATTGTTGGTTAAAATTTATATGTAAATATTATGTAGTACTAATGGGTTAGTTGTTGTGTGATAGATGTCGGGCTCAAAACTTGTTATCACATTCAGCGACTCCGAACCAGAATCTTCAGATGGTGTTCCAGTCATTAACCTATCCGATGACGAAAATAATATCTTTGGGGAAGACTCGCAAATTCCGGATGAACCGACTATAGAGAACCCGGAAAGTGAAACCGAGGAGGAAAGTGAACCCGAGGAGGAAAGTGAACCCGAGGAGGAAAGTGAACCCGAGGAGGAAAGTGAACCCGAGGAAGAAATACAGGAAATTACAAAAGAAGAGTTCGAACTAGGAAAGAAACGAAAGGCTAATGAATTAGAAAATTCAAATCCTGAGTTTAATAAGGATGATGTGGCACCAACTCCACTAGACACTACCACCCCTATTCCCGCTATTCCTATTCGTTCTATCCCGACATCCAGTTCTTCAGTCCCACAGCCAAAATATAGGCAGACAGCCAGGATAAGCGTTAAGCGATTCTTTGAACCTAAACGTCCTAGAAAATAGACCAAACGATGCGCTACCGTATTAAACCATGGGATCATATAATGTTTTGTATAATATTATTAGTGTGGTTTGCTTAATGTTCGATGTAAGATAAGCATATGTAAAATAGTGAAGTGTGAAATGCAATAATTTTCCATGGTTAAGTATTATTTAGATGGTAGTAATTGATTCTGTACTAAGCTATTAAGTATGGACATTAACGGGTAGGTACTACCCAAGATATAATTATAAAACGCTAATAAGAAGAAAAGGCTTTTATAATAATACCTGGTTCATATTATTAATAAGCTATAATGTACTGTAAATATACACTACATCTATAATATTCCATGTGAATAATTATTTTCTTTTCATTCTTATAGAAGAATATGGCGCGATTGAACCGAATGACGGAACAAGAAATCCAGGAACTCATCAATCAGCGAGTGAACGACAGAATGTTATGGGTCGAGGCTGCAAGAGGTGCTGCAGTTAACCCAAATCCTCGTGTGGGGTGCACTTACAAAACTTTTCAAGCTTGCAAGCCCTCATCATTCAGTGGAACAGAAGGACCGATCGGTTTAACCCGGTGGATAGAAAAGATGGAAACTGTGTTCAAAATCAGTGGTTGTGTTGAAAAGGACATGACCAAATACGCATCGTGCACTTTACAAGATAGTGCACTCACGTGGTGGAAAAATTATGTGAAGGCTGTAGGAGGAGATGTAGCTTATGATACTCCGTGGGAAGAATTCAAAACAATGTTAATCAATGAATATTGTCCAAGGAACGAGGTTAGGAAGTTGGAAGATGAGTTACGAAGTCTGAAGGTTATTGGTACTGAAATCACCAACTACAATCAGCGATTCATGGAACTAGTTTTGCTATGTCCTGAATTGGTTCCAACCGAAGAATGGAAGATTGAAATGTACAAAGATGGTTTGCCCAAAAAGGTCAAAGCAAATGTTACAGCATCGAAACCTAAGACAATTCATGAAGCTATAACCATGGCAAACGAGCTAATGGATCAGGTCATCATGGATAAGAAAGTATCCAATACTGATGTGAAGGTATCAGGTAACAAAAGAAAGTGGAATGGAAATTATGATCGAGGTAACCAACAACAATCTTTTAAGAAACAAGAAAACACGCAAGGTACGGGTAGTGGTTTAAGCTTTGGTTATAAAGGACAAAATCCTTTATGCAACCGATGCCACAAACATCACTCTGGTTACTGTAATGTGGTATGCAACAAATGTAATCGAAAGGGTCATCTTGCTGAAGATTGTAGGGCTCTCGTTACAAATACAAATGGT
Source organism: Rutidosis leptorrhynchoides (assembly GCF_046630445.1). Taxonomy (NCBI): domain Eukaryota; kingdom Viridiplantae; phylum Streptophyta; class Magnoliopsida; order Asterales; family Asteraceae; genus Rutidosis; species Rutidosis leptorrhynchoides. Next base: position 136,792,655 of record NC_092339.1, read on the forward strand.
ACCAAGACTCCTGCCACCAATGCAAATAGAACTGCTTTGGCTACCATTACTTGTTTTGGGTGTGGAAAACAAGGTCACTATAAGAGCCAGTGCCCGAATCCAGAGAAGAATATCGGACCTGCACGTGGAAGAGCATTTGTTATTAATGCTAAAGAGGCATGTGAAGACCCGGAGCTTGTTACGGGTACGTTTACCATTAATAACTTATCCGCATCTATTATATTTGATACTGGTGCTGATAGAAGTTACGTGTGTAGAGACTTTCACGCTAAATTGAATTGTTCATCATTACCTCTCGATGCTAAGTACATGATTGAGTTAGCTAATGGTAAACTAATTAAAGCCGATAAAATTTGCCGTGATTGTAAAATAAATTTAGCCGGAGAAACGTTTAAAATTGACTTGATACCCGTAGAATTAGGAAGTTTTGATGTAATAGTCGGCATGGACTGGATGTCCAAAATAGGAGCTGAAGTTGTGTGCGCCAAGAAGGCAATTTGCATTCCTCGTAAGGATAAAACGCCAGTAATGATTTATGGAGAGAAGGGTAACTCAAAGCTAAAACTCATTAGTTATTTGAAAGCTCAAAAGTGCTTGAAGAAAGGGTTCTATGCTATCTTAGCACATGTTAATAAAGTCGAAACAAAGGAAAAAGTGAAGAGCATCAATGACGTGCCTGTGGCAAGAGATTTTCCTGAAGTCTTTCCGGAAAAGTTGCCGGGATTACCTCCATTTAGATCTGTAGAATTTCAAATAGATTTAGTACCAGGAGCTGCACCAGTGGCTCGTGCTCCATATAGACTTGCACCGTCCGAGTTAAAAGAACTTCAGAGTCAGTTAAAAGAATTACTGGATCATGGATTCATACGACCAAGTACTTCACCGTGGGGAGCTCCGATTCTATTTGTTAAAAAGAAAGATGGATCTTTTAGGATGTGTATAGATTATCGTGAATTAAATAAGTTAACTATCAAGAATCGGTATCCACTACCGAGAATTGACGACTTATTTGATCAACTCCAAGGATCATGTGTGTACTCAAAAATTGACTTAAGGTCGGGCTATCATCAATTACGTGTCAAAGAAGAGGACATTCCGAAAACTGCTTTTCGGACACGTTATGGTCATTACGAATTTTTGGTCATGCCATTTGGGTTGACAAATGCGCCAGCTATATTCATGGACCTCATGAATCGAGTTTGTAGTCCATATTTAGATAAGTTTGTTATCGTTTTCATTGATGATATTCTTATCTATTCCAAGAGTGAGCAAGAGCATGAGCAGCATTTAAGGTTGATATTAGAGTTGTTGAGAAAAGAACAGCTATATGCTAAATTTTCTAAATGTGCTTTCTGGTTGAAAGAAGTGCAATTTCTTGGCCACGTTGTTAGTAGCAAAGGAATTCAGGTTGATCCAGCAAAAATTGAAGCCATTGAAAAATGGGAGACTCCTAAGACACCAACGCAGATACGTCAATTTTTGGGTTTAGCCGGTTATTATAGAAGGTTTATTCAAGATTTTTCCCGAATAGCTAAGCCGTTGACAGCGTTAACGCAAAAAGGGAAAAAATATGAATGGACTTCTGAGCAGGAGAGTGCATTTCAATTACTAAAGAAGAAGTTAACTACGGCGCCTATTTTATCGTTACCAGAAGGGAACGATGATTTTGAAATATATTGTGACGCTTCGCGACAAGGTTTTGGTTGCGTTCTTATGCAACGAAAGAAAGTTATTGCATATGCATCCCGACAATTGAAGATTCACGAGCGGAATTATACGACGCATGATCTAGAACTGGGAGCAGTCGTGTTTGCATTAAAGATATGGAGACACTACTTGTATGGGGTTAAATGCACTGTGTTTACTAATCATAAAAGCCTTCAACATATTTTTGATCAGAAACAGCTGAACATGAGACAACGTAGGTGGGTCGAGTTAATAAACGACTATGATTGTGAAATTCGTTATCATCCCGGGAAGGCGAACATTGTGGCCGATGCTTTAAGCAGAAAGGAACGAGAACCAATTCGAGTACGAGCGATGAACATAAAAATTCGCATGAATCTCAACTCACAAATCAAAGAAGTTCAACGAGAAGCACTTACTAAAGAAAATATAGGAAATGAAATAATGAAGAAGTATGAGAAGCAACTCGTTATGCGGGAAGATGGAATTCGATATTTTGCAAATCGTATTTGGGTACCGAAGTTGGGTGGATTAAGGAAGTTGATATTAAATGAGGCACATAAGACAAGATACTCGATACATCCTGGAGTTGGAAAGATGTACCAAGATCTTAAGACACATTATTGGTGGCCTAATTTAAAGACAGACGTTGCAACATATGTTGGGGAATGTTTAACTTGTTCCAAAGTCAAAGCTGAACATCAGAAGCCGTCAGGGTTACTTCAACAACCAGAAATCCCAGAATGGAAATGGGATGGTATTACCATGGATTTCATCACGAAGTTACCAAAGACTGCCTGGGGATACGACACCATTTGGGTGATTATTGATCGTCTCACCAAGTCTGCACACTTCTTGCCTATAAAGGAAACGGATAGAATGGAGAAACTATTACGATTGTATATAAAGGAAGTTGTTTCAAGGCATGGAATACCTATTTCCATTATATCCGATCGTGATAGTAGATTTACATCAAAGTTCTGGCAATCACTACAGGAGGCCCTAGGAACTCGTTTGGATATGAGTACCGCGTATCATCCGCAAACCGACGGGCAGAGTGAAAGAACGATTCAGACTCTTGAAGACATGCTCAGGGCATGTGTGATCGATTTTGGAAACGGATGGGATAAATATCTACCATTAGCAGAATTCTCTTATAATAATAGTTATCATGCGAGCATTAAAGCTGCGCCATTCGAAGCATTATACGGAAGGAAGTGTAGATCTCCTATTTGTTGGAATGAAGTAGGAGATCGACAATTAACTGGTCCCGAGATCATACACGAAACGACTGAGAAGATAGTACAAATCAAGGAGAGATTGAAAACAGCCCGTAGTCGCCAAAAGAGCTACGCCGATGTTCGAAGGAAACCATTAGAGTTTCAGATCAGTGACATGGTTATGTTAAAGGTGTCACCTTGGAAAGGTGTAATACGTTTTGGAAAAAGGGGTAAACTAAACCCAAGGTATGTAGGCCCGTTCAAGATCATCGAACGCATTGGACCGGTAGCTTATCGACTCGAGTTACCGCAACAACTCGCCGGAGTACATAATACCTTTCACGTCTCAAACCTTAAGAAGTGTCTTGCAAAGGAAGACCTCACCATTCCTCTTGAAGAAATCCATGTCGACGAGAAACTACAATTCATCGAAGAACCAATCGAAATCATGGATCGTGAAGTTAAACGGCTCAAGCAGAGCAACATACCGATCGTTAAGGTTCGTTGGAATGCTCGAAGGGGTCCCGAGTTTACTTGGGAACGAGAGGTTCAAATGAAACAAAAGTATCCACACTTGTGATGTACTTCGTTTCGTGACTACACTTGGTACAGTGTAGTAAGATTTCATATTAAAGGGAATATGCGACGTGATTAATTGTTAAGTATGGTTACCAAGTGCTCAACCACTTAGAATATTTTTATTAAACTGTTTATATACGAAATCTTGTGGTCTATATATATATTGCTGCCGGCACTAAACCTATATCTCACCAACTTTATGTTGACGTTTTAAACATGTTTATTCTCAGGTGATAATTAGAAGTTCCGCTGCATTATGTTGAATTTGAGCAGGATCTTGCGTACGCATATTTGTGTCAAAAATAAGACTGCATATCCAAGAACTTGTGTTGTAAAATATGCTATAAATCGTGTTGTTATCATCATTTGTAAAGTTTGTAAGTCGAAGATTATCGCTAAACGATAATCATCTTTATTTCGTCCAAAGCTTGTATCAAAAATAAGAATCATGGTTTGTAATGTATAATATATACAGTTTTTCTTTTAAAAATGTCGCATATAGAGGTCAATACCTCGCAATGAAATCATACGTTATCTAACACGTTCTTACGGTTAAGGACGGGTTATGACAGATAGGGTATATGATATGCATGTCATTGGAAAGCTAGCGAAAAATTAAGAACTTTTCATTTAGATATCGAATGGTTTCGATGAACGGATTTGAAGTTATAGTCAACTGAATTTTATTATTATTGTTAAAATGATTATTATTACTATCGTCATTATTATTTTAATAGAAATATCATTGTTATTATAAAATATCATTATTACTATTATGTTAGTATTATCATTTTATCATAATAACATTTTTAGTAAATATAAATATTGTTATTTTTTTATAGAATAATAATAATTATTATTACAAAATAATACAACTTTTACTTATTATTATTATGATCAATATTATTTTATCAAATAAATAAGGGATACAAAGATATTTTTCACCACGCGTAATATAATTACATTAATAATACTTACCACTATAGTTTTAAGATATTAAGTGAACTTTATAAATTTTACTACTTAAGATATATAAAAGTATATTTTATCATATATAAACGTTAATATAAATTTTTATTAATAAATGACTTTTATTATTATAAAATCTAATAAATATATTTAAATATATAAAACGACTATAGTTAAGTTATATAATAAACACGTATAAATTTTAGAAGTCATTTTGGGTCAAGTTGACTTTTGTTGACTTTTGCATATTAGTCTCGAGCATTAGGATTGTGGTACACTATGACTTGACCAAAAATTGTTAGACAAATATTGACCAACATATAAATATATATAATTAATATAGGTTCGTGAATCCGAGACCAACCTTGCACTTGTTAAATGACGTTATATGTATTTTTACTACGAAATACAGTATGGTGAGTTTTATTTGCTCCCTTTTATATATATTTTTGGGACTGAGAATACATGCGCTGTTTTTTATAAATGTTTTACGAAATAGGCACAAGTACTAAAACTAATTCTACGTGGGTTTAAACCAGAAATATACCCTTAGCTTGGTAACATTAAACTACTTGTCTATGTACGGTAGGCGCGAATCCTAAAGATAGATCTATTGGGCCTGACAAACCCCATCCTGACTATGGGATGCTTTAGTACTTCGAGGTTATTTTAAACACACCTGATCTGGTGTACTTCAGAGGGTAAAACATGAACGTTAAGGCTTGTTACCGGGTGCCTACAATTTATAGAATACTCTTATACACTTGCGAGTGTACATATATTTATAAACAGAAATCTTGTGGTCTATTAATATATTGAAATGATTGTTATGATAAAACTATGAACTCACCAACCTTTTGGTTGACACTTTAAAGCATGTTTATTCTCAGGTATTAAAGAAATCTTCCGCTGTGCATTAGCTCATTTTAAGGATATTACTTGGAGTCATTCATGGCGTATTTTGAAAGACGTTGCATTAGAGTCATTGAGTTCATCAAGATTATTATTATGTCAATTATAGTTGGATGTATTATGAAATGGTGTGCATGCCGTCAAATTTCGTTGTAAAGAAAGTTTGTCTTTTAAAAACGAATGCAATGTTTGTAAAATGTATCATATAGAGGTCAAAATACCTCGCGATGTAATCAACTATTGTGAATCGTTTATAATGTATATGAACGGGTCCTTTCAGTTGGTATCAGAGCGGTGGTCCTAGCGAACCAGGTCTGCATTAGTGTGTCTAACTGATAGTCGTTAGGATGCATTAATGAGCCTGGACTTCGACCGTGTCTGCATGTCAAAAGTTTTGCTTATCATTTTTGTCAGAAATTGCCTGCTTATCATTCTTAGTCTAGACACGTCTTACTGCATTGATTGCATGAATAGTGTATAGACAAAATTCATATCTTAGCGTATCTGCTAATCCATATCTTAGCGTATCTGTTACTGTAAACTTTGCCTGACATATCCCGTAATTTCCTTCGTAATCTACGAAATCTTTTGCGCTATATATATAGATATTCTATGTAATTAGAATACCACCCGATAGCCGAAAAATCATTTCATATCGAAAAATTCTTTATTCAATCGAACGAAATGGAATTCGTCATTAGTTCAAGTCCCTCGAATTCCGATATGGAATCCCACTCAAGCTCCGAAAGCAGTGTGACCGGAATGGATCAACCAATTAGCCATCATCTATTCTGGATGAATTGGGGATAGGTTCGTAGCCTCCTCAATAATTGGAGACAAGAAGAAGGTGATCCCTTCCATCCACCACATTGCCCTCTTGGCGATGAACCTGAAGCACTTACCGGCGAACCGGTCCGAAACACCATTTTCTCTCTCATTTTCAGAGTATCTCGTCACGATTATATACTACATCAAATTCTAGATTTTATTTATCCGTTCGTCCGAACCGACAATCACCCCGGTGTAATAGAAGAAGTCAACGAGCTTCGCGCTCGAGTAGTGGCTTTAGAGAATATGGTGCAAGGGTTACAAACACCAACAAATAACGAAGTATTAATTCATAATTTCAATTTTATTGAATAAATACTCCGTAAAAGTTATGTAATTTCTAAAGTCTTTAGGGATTATTCAGTTCTAGTTTCAACCGTAAATCAAATGAGTTTAATTTAACATTAACTCATTAAATCTATGTTACATCTGAAGAAAATATGCACATATATATTTTCATAAAGACTGTAATAAAATTCTGTTGTACAAAATATTAATTGTGAATTTTTTTTTAACGGGTAGGTAATACCCGAGAGATATATAAATTCACAATTAATATATTACATTTTTCGAATCTGATTAAGCAAATCATCAACTATACTCCCAAAATCTCACAACAATACACATTCTTGTATAGAAATCAAAGCAACCATTCTCACCCAAATTTGATTACGCATTCTGATTTTGACAAATCAAAATCCAAGTCATGATTTAACAGAAGACATCACTCTTAGATTCCTACATCTTTCAAAGCTATACTTTGACTTCAAAACCGTGTTAGAACATCATATGTATATTAATGATTACAAACTGTGTTCAAACTCTCCGAAGTTTTCGAAGACACTTCGAACAATGAACAATCGAGATGATGATCCAACCACATATTACCCACATTTATGTACCTAAAAAGCTCTCGAAGCCAAAGTCATAGTTCGACGCGTATCCGTGTCAGACCCTTTGGCATTTATTAGCTAAAATGACTTTTCAATTCCTTTTCAAAGTAGACAGTTTTGTCACAGCTCCAGCAAGTCAACTTCGACTTTTCAGTCGGACTAGTCTTATTATAACCTCGATAGATACGTTGCCTTTTCGTCATCGTTACTGGGGACCTTTCATATCTCGCCACATTAGCAATAAACTTACCAACAACTTCAATTATCTTTGACTTTTCGAAAAATTATTATATTTATTGAAATCACATCATTTACTCATTCGCATCTTGTAACGAGAATTGTCATATGAATTATCGAAAAACAGTAACCAGTATTTTGAAATCTCGCAGCATGTCTACGCCAACAGTTATATGTGTACGTAAAACGTCTATCTCCTGGACTTACATACTTTGAATGTGAAGTTCTGAAAAATATTTTGAACTGCAAACTAGTTCTTGAAATGCTGACGAAGCATCAAAAACTGTAAAACGATCTTAACAGTAAAAAGTTTGATGACAAAGAATAGTAAGGTGGAAAAGCTGAGAAAAAGAGAAGGTTTGGAACTGGAAAACGGATTGAACAGACTATGAAGGAGGCTGTGGACAAATCACAAAGACTAAATTTGCCTTCAAAGAATCCAAATGATTCAGTGCCTGCTAAAGTCATTAACGAATACCTTACTCTTTATTCTAAACCTTTACAGACAAATTTTCATCATCATCCATCAATATTAGAAATTCTAAGATATTATCATATCTTTCATTATAAATATCCGCGATATTTCTGAAGATATTTTCACAACTAATCTTATCTGAAGTCATTTATCTCTTTGCGCTATCAGTGTTACATCATATAAGAAACTATTAGTTTCTATATTCTATAAACTTTCGAGTTTAAATTATGAATGTTTTGAAGTAGTGTTGGGAACTGAAGCATGAGTTAGTATAATATAATGACACTTGATCAACGTGATTATATTACAGTAAGTCATGCTGAGTTTCTAATGGGACATGACGATTCACAGACCATGTCGTCATCATGTTCCATGTTACACGACTCTTGTATTCTATTTAATCTCTAAAAATATCAAGAATACATTTTCTTGATGATTCGGTCTTTTCAGGGTATTCTGTTAAATTAACAAATCAAGATCGTGCCATTACCATTTCCTTCTTAGAACATTAACTATGTTCATTCTGAAATTCATATCTGCGAATACTGGACCATTACAAACGTTGCTTAATCGCAAGAAGAAGAAACGAAAGGACAAAACTCCAAAATAGAAATTGGAGTATAAATCGCAGCAAATAGAAGGGAGCATTAACTGTGGATGTCAATGATTATAGAAGACAAAAGCAGGGGCTTTGAAATATAAGGGAAGATATAAAGCCCAACAACCACCCAAAAATTATAAACCGTATATATCGATGCATATAGCAATATAAAGATACGGAAGAACTAAAAACACTATAAAACCGAGAGTATAGTAGAAGTAAATAGATTCTTCCGGAGGCAGATGAAAAAAAAGAACGACAGATATGAAAGTGAGGAGTATATCGAGAATCAGTACTGGATGAAGCATATTGACAAATACTTTAAAATATGAGTTGAGAGATAAATAATAGAAGGTGTGAGTTGTAAGGAAACGAAGGAGGTGGATTTATAGTGAAATACCCGACAGAGAAATCAAGATGGATTATCGTATTAATTCGAAGAGAATCATAATCTCCTTAATCACCGAAGCATCAAATCCAACATAGATTACAAAGATTTTCTTTAAATTCGGAGATCAATTGTGATGACGTCAAAAGATATGACGAATCACTATAATCTTATTTCCTTCATTTACGATAACTTCCCTCATACGCTTTGAGTAATCGAATTATTTTATCCATACTTCTTAGACATGATAAAACTTCATAATTGTCATAATAACATTCTCATTGTTAGCCATAACGACCTCTATCAAATTTCGGGGACGAAATTTCTTTAACGGGTAGGTACTGTGACGACCCGGAAATTTCCGACTAAATTTAAACTTTATCTTTATATTATTCTGACACGATAAGCAATGTTTGTTAAGTTAAATCTCAAGGATTTTAAACTATGTTTATACATTCATTTAAACCTCGACCAAATTCCAATGATTCACGAACCATTAAATGAACATATATGAATATGTATGTATATGTGTATATGTTATAAATTGAAAATGTCAACAAAGTATTTAAAAGTATAATGCTTTATATGAACGTATTTGTTTCAATATGATTATCGACGAAATTAAAAAAAATATATATTAAATGATTGAATTATCAGAAACATTGAATTATGATTACAAGTCTCTGTTGAGAGGTCCACTATGATTTGAGAAATCTATTCCTCTTAACGATATTCGGAATAATTTGTAAAGCTATTTATAAATAAAAATAAAAAGTGTCATTTACGAAAGTTAGACAAAAGCTAGTGGAGAATTGGTTTTCATAATATTCTATTAATCTATTTTCAAACGTACAAAAACGTTTTCAGTTTAAAAAGAACTTTATTATTAAAACGTATATAACTTTTATAAATATCTAGAATCACTTTTGACAACTCATTACTTAACCAGTATAATAAATATAACGATATTTATATTTTATTTCATTAAATATATATAACGATTTAAATTAATATTATATATATTTATACGCGTATTATACATACATAGTTTTTATACTTTTACTATACTTTAACTTTACCTTTACTTTACTTTTACTTTACTTTAACTTTAATAATTCATACTTTAATAACTCACTTTAATAATTCATACTTTAATAATTCATACTTTAATAATTTACTTTAATAATTCATACTTTAATAATTCACTTTAATAATTCATACTTTAATAATTCACTTTAATAATTCATACTTTAATAATTCATACTTTAATAATTCACTTTAATAATTCAAAAATCTATTATAAATAGAATTCAATAGGTTTCATTATTTCATAGAAACTTGAAAATATATTTCTCTAAACTCTCTCAATCGATTTACATATATATATATATATATATTTGCTCTGTATTATTTCAAGATATTATTAGTATACATAAAATATTAAGACGGAGTGATGTCCGAGTGATTTCAAAATAGTTTTTTGAATGAGTCGAAGCTAAGGAAATTATGGGTTATAACTATGGAGGTGATGGGTATGGTTCATGGGTATGCTCGTGAGGTCAATCTAGTGTTTATCATCTCCGTTGCGTCTACGTACTTTCCTGCAATATTGAATCTCAATATTGATACGTGAGCACTCATAACTTAACTTTTATATATCAATAGTGTATCCCTGACTAGTGCTCGAGTATATAGGATTATGCATGCTTGTGCATTCGATATTGTCCTTAGATAGGTTTGTTGAATCCTGAATTAGATACATATGCTACTGAGATAGGGTATATGATATGCATGTCATTGGAAAGCTAGCGAAAAATTAAGAACTTTTCATTTAGATATCGAATGGTTTCGATGAACGGATTTGAAGTTATAGTCAACTGAATTTTATTATTATTGTTAAAATGATTATTATTACTATCGTCATTATTATTTTAATAGAAATATCATTGTTATTATAAAATATCATTATTACTATTATGTTAGTATTATCATTTTATCATAATAACATTTTTAGTAAATATAAATATTGTTATTTTTTTTATAGAATAATAATAATTATTATTACAAAATAATACAACTTTTACTTATTATTATTATGATCAATATTATTTTATCAAATAAATAAGGGATACAAATATATTTTTCACCACGCGTAATATAATTATATTAATAATACTTACCACTATAGTTTTAAGATATTAAGTGAACTTTATAAATTTTACTACTTAAGATATATAAAAGTATATTTTATCATATATAAACGTTAATATAAATTTTTATTAATAAATGACTTTTATTATTATAAAATCTAATAAATATATTTAAATATATAAAACGACTATAGTTAAGTTATATAATAAACACGTATAAATTTTAGAAGTCATTTTGGGTCAAGTTGACTTTTGTTGACTTTTGCATATTAGTCTCGAGCATTAGGATTGTGGTACACTATGACTTGACCAAAAATTGTTAGACAAATATTGACCAACATATAAATATATATAATTAATATAGGTTCGTGAATCCGAGGCCAACCTTGCACTTGTTAAATGACGTTATATGTATTTTTACTACGAAATACAGTATGGTGAGTTTCATTTGCTCCCTTTTATATATATTTTTGGGACTGAGAATACATGCGCTGTTTTTTATAAATATTTTACGAAATAGGCACAAGTACTAAAACTAATTCTACGTGGGTTTAAACCAGAAATATACCCTTAGCTTGGTAACATTAAACTACTTGTCTATGTGCGGTAGGCGCGAATCCTAAAGATAGATCTATTGGGCCTGACAAACCCCATCCTGACTATGGGATGCTTTAGTACTTCGAGGTTATTTTAAACACACCTGATCTGGTGTACTTCAGAGGGTAAAACATGAACGTTAAGGCTTGTTACCGGGTGCCTACAATTTATAGAATACTCTTATACACTTGCGAGTGTACATATATTTATAAACAGAAATCTTGTGGTCTATTAATATATTGAAATGATTGTTATGATAAAACTATGAACTCACCAACCTTTTGGTTGACACTTTAAAGCATGTTTATTCTCAGGTATTAAAGAAATCTTCCGCTGTGCATTAGCTCATTTTAAGGATATTACTTGGAGTCATTCTTGGCGTATTTTGAAAGACGTTGCATTCGAGTCATTGAGTTCATCAAGATTATTATTATGTCAATTATAGTTTGATGTATTATGAAATGGTGTGCATGCTGTCAAATTTCGTTGTAAAGAAAGTTTGTCTTTTAAAAACGAATGCAATGTTTGTAAAATGTATCATATAGAGGTCAAAATACCTCGCGATGTAATCAACTATTGTGAATCGTTTATAATGTATATGAACGGGTCCTTTCAGTGGTGGTTCACATGATGGTGTTAGTGTTGGTTTACGATCAAGAACACAGCAGCAGCAGTAGCAGCTTTATGGGTGTGGTGCTTCCACAAAAAGAAACAGAAAACGCAGGTGGTGGTTATTGATGAAAGTTGTAGGGTGGTCGATGGTTAAAATGGTGAAATGGGTTGTGATTAAGCCGGAGGTAGTAATGGTTGTGATGGTTATTTTACAGAAAATAATAGAGAAAGGAGAGAAGGTCGTAAGGTGATTGTGTGTTCAACTAATATGCAATAGAAATAATTTAAATGAGTTTGTGATGTAACTTGTTTTGTGTTGGTGCCCACGTTACAAAGCAATAAGAAAAGAAAAGTGGCACGTTCTTGGTTCATTTCCCAATTGTCGGCAGAAAATAAATAACAAAAAGAAGAGAATATGAGAGAAGCTAGCTGTCCACTTACACAATAAAGAATGATGATTTCATTCACCTTTTGCTGTACCGAAATAATACATCAAGTGGGGTTACCCAAGAAAGAAATTTGTGCATGTGAGTTGTTGGTGGTCGTTGTACAAAGAAAAGGGGAAAGGAGGTATAAAAAAAATGAATAAAAATAAGGATGGTGGGTGTGTGATTGATAATTAGACAAATACAGAAATTAATAATAATCAATGGTAATAGTTGAGAAACAAGAATATGTAAGAGGGATGTGATGATCGAGCTTAACTTAATTATATCATGTATGCAACTTTATATATATAAAAAGATAATGAAAGTAACAGGAAACCAAAAACAGTATTTTAATTATAATATATGTGGTGGTGAGAAAGGTGATATGGATGGTTATATATATATATATATATATATATATATATATATATATATATATATATCAATATCTCTGCATTGTGTATGAATATGAATATTAATATATGGATTAGATATTGATTGATTAAAGTAATATAATATCAATCATCTACATGTACGGGTGAATTAAATGAAGAAAATGATTCCTCAATCAAGCACAGTATAAATTATGGAGTTGAATTGAAAAGGAAGCAAGTGGGTTTCCTTGAAAAGAAAGGATGGTTCAGTTTAACGGAAAGAGCCAACAAGACAAAACAGAATTTGGTGCTAGTGAATTTATGAGATGGAGAATTTAACAAAAGTAATATAATAAAGAATATAAATCAAACGTGTAAGAAGAAAAATATTCGTCTCCTATTTCGCCGACAGTTTTCACGGACTGTGTCAGTGGCGAATAAAAAGTCTTCAGAAAAATCCCAAACTTTCACAGTAATTATCTTTATTTATTTCAATCATTATGGTATAAAATCTGATCATTAATTATTAAATAAAAATTACATCAACTGTCCCTCTCAATTCTGGGTAAAATATAAAAAGTTCTAAAATTTAATAACTAGATCCTAAATACATTTTTAGTAAGCCTAAAATTTATAGAACTCATTTTCGGATCACCTGTTTATTTTAAAATAATATAAGTTTGAATTTTACTTGCTTAATATCAATCGAAACATCAAACGAGTATTACATTCATTTAATATTTATTTTTAATATACTTTATTTATATATATAGAGATATATTTTAAATAATAATTATTATAATATCCTATTTTTATTTTATTAATTTTTAATAACAACAATATGTAATACTTTAAATTATATTTGGAATTATTATTTATATATACATACACACATATCTATTTACAATTAATTGTTCATGAATCGTCGAGAGCAGTCACATGTCAATTGAATATATGAACATCGATTCCAAAATTTTCTAAACTCAACATTACAGATTTTGCTTATCGTGTCGGAAACATATAAAGATTAAAGTTTAAATTTGATCGGAAATTTTCGGGTCATCACAACATACGCTTAAGAAAATGCAACAACAACAACAACAAACCCAATACCAACTAGGTAGTGTATGGGGGAGGTGACATGTAGACAATCCTTCCCCTATCCGTGAATAAAGACATGTCATTTCTCTACCCAGAGTAAACTCTCAAAAGTAGAGAAAGTCATTCCTCTCTCTATTCGACGGAAAGAGAGATTGTTTCCGATTGGATCTCCGGCCAAAAAGTAGAATTTTTTTTGAATAAAATAGAATTAAAAAATGAAATAAAATAAATAAAAATAAAATAAAATAAAATAAAATAGAGACGCCATAAAAATGGTAAAATCAAATTTCCATGAGTTTTAAATCATGCCTGAAGTTTACTTTAAGCTCTAGGGGTCAGTCAAGTCGCCAATAAATCGACGCTTGCTGTCGACTCAATAACTAGAGCCGTATGCTTAAGAAAATGCCATTTTCATTAATTTTTGTAAGTAACTCAAAATGTGAGGGTTTTTTGTAACTATTTTGTATCATGAAGGGTTATATACGAATATCCACATAAGCTATGAATACGGGATTCATGACACTTCAGCGTATAATCCAGTGATACGCCACGTCGACGTATGAAAGCGCGGGTAAAATCAAATTGGCGCCATAAACCTCAAACCCTAAAACTTTAAATCGGATCTAAAGTTATCATCGCTCAAAATACATGCTGTACCTTCATTTTAAAAACCTAAAACTCCAATTTTACAGCAGCTATGGAGAATCTATCGTTTATATGCAGTGGCCTTGGTATTATTGAAGAGGATGACGATGGAAATCAAATCGGTTACACTCCAGGAGAATATTGCTTAGGTATATCATCTTAATTTCATCTATGTAAGCTAATTTTTCATAGAAAATGTGATTTATAGTTAGATGATTAATTTTTAATCGTACGATGAACAGATAATTTAAAGGATTTGCTGAGATTTTTAAGGCGAGATGATCCTGAAGCTCGAGAGGTGTTTAAACAAGTTTGTAAATGGAATACAGTTGGGAAAGATATTTTACCTATTATTCAACATTGTCAAGGTGATACTACTTTGGTGCTAAATTCAGGTAAATTATTATTTAGGTTAAATTTAGCAAATTTAATTAATTTTACATTTTACAATTCAAGTATTTGATTGGATAGATGTATAGATATATTGTATAGTTGTATGGTGTTGAAGAGAATTTGTGGTTCAGTGAACTTCATATGATGATTATCTGGTTTCTGCTTAAATTATGCAGTGAAGGTTTTGGTGTTTTTGACGATGCCGATTGATCCAACGTCTAAAGATATACCGCAGCAGATTGAATATCTTTGGGGTTTAAAGTCGTTGATCACTTCGAGTCATGCTATCCCGGTGATAGTTACTCTTCTCGAGAGTCCGCTCGAACATTTGGAAGGGTATGTAGAATAAGTTTGCAGCTTGCATTTTGTTTAAATACCGTGAATAAAGTTTATTCAATTTATTGTCGTAATATTCAATGTGGATTGTGTGTATTCAATTAAGTACTGATATCAAGTTGTATGTATACTCGAGACAGGGATTTGTTTACTGAGGATGACTGGAAGTTGGTGCAGTTAGTAGTGACCTTATTTCGCAACCTTTTAGCTGTTCAAGACATTACAACACAGCAGATAGCAGCTGGATCAGCCTCTGAATTTCTACTTCTCAGAGATCGATTCTTAGAACTGTTGTTTGAAGAAAATGTGACGGATTTGATCTTAGTATTGACACAACACGTAGGTGGTTCGAGTGGCATTTTTCGTCATGATAACTTGCTATTATTGGAAACCTTTTATCACATATATAAGGGTCAAGATCCTGAGTTGATTGCAAGAGCTCATCTGGATGCCAACATTAAGGTGCTTGTTCTTGTTGTCATCCAACTATTTTTCACAGTTATTTGCTTGATATTTTTGTAACCCTTGCTACTTTGAGTGGTGATCTATTTTTATAAAAATAAATATAAATATAGTACTCGTATCAGGAATCTGTTTCTCTCTCAATTGATTTTGTTCGGGGCTCTCCAACCTTTAATTTAGTATTTATTATTTATGATATAGTGGATTTGTATTTCTCTTTTTGTTATATTTTCCAAATGAAATGCTCATGAAGTAGAAGCTGTGCTGCTTATTTTTTTAGGATGAAGAAGCACAAGCTACGGCCACTGATCTCAAATCACTTATGGAAGAAGAAAAGGCTAAACGAAGACAAACAATACTATGTAATTTGGGCTCTCGATCAACATTCAGTGGATCATTCACCCGACTTACTATGGTACAAGCTTTTTAAGCTATTATTAGAGGTGGCAATATGGGTGGGTCAGATGGGTTTGATAACTGGTCCAATGGGTCATTTATGGTGCGTGTCAAAATGGGTTTGGTTGGGTTAGGCTGACATGAAGGATGTCTCTTTGAAGTTTATTAATTTTTGAAAGCAAACAGTGCACTGAATATCATTAGAAAAGCTATTTAATATGAACAATATAAATATAAATGTTGTTATATGTATTAAAGATATATCTAAATCAATTTGCTTTAACATCCTGCATCCTCTTTCTTATATTCACTGGTTTGAATATTTGAAGATAAATCATAATCCATATCTACCCATCCATGAGTAAATGGATTATAATTGGCACCTATAGTTGTTATACATCCCTTCAGTATTGAGATCATAACTAACTCTGCATCACCTGGTAATTATAACAGGATGGTTCCAAAGTTATAGTTAAAGGAAATCCATGTTCTGATTCTCACGATTCATTGCTCAAAAGCCATAAAGATCCTCGTGGTTCATCCAAAAAGATGCAATGGGAAAATGGAAGAATGCCAACGACAAATAAAGATATCCTTCGACTGCTTCATGGTTTTACTAATCAGTTCTTGTTAGGAGGTTATAATGGTAATTACTTTATTTTCATTGTAAATATCTTGAAGTATTATAACTTCATTTGGCATCTTACATTGCTGTTCCATACTTTTAATCTGAAATGCATGCTCAACAGTGTTAATGCAGTCGATTCGTGAAGATATTGAAAAGGAACACCATGCTATTGAAAACAGTGATGTCATTGTTTTCTTTCAAGTTGCTGAATTTGTTATGTCTTTCCAGAATAAGAAGTTACTAAGTTCAAAGGTGAACATTATATTTAATACGCCAATATTCATGTAAATTCCAACACATGTTTACTACTTTTACCAGATAAAACCAGATAATGTGTTCTTCTATGGTTTTATCTCCAAATGGATGTCCCCGTTCCACTAACATATATTACTCTAATGTGTTTTGATACTTAACAGCCTGATGCTGAGGTCAGCAAATCCGAGTCTTCTAGAGATGATGATGCTGATAACACATTGTTTGGAGGCAACATTTGTGGGTCAATATCTGAAACAATGAATGAATCAATGTTTCTACTTGTAATATCAAAGTGGCGCTCTGCTTTTGATGGTTTGAAGGAGACAAACAACTACAAATTTCTTTCTGCAGCAGGTTCTCTCACAAAAACAATGGTGAGTGTTGGCTATGTTAAATCTTATATGAACATATATAACTAATCCCTTGAGAGTTATAGAGACATAGACATAGTTCTCTCATTATTGTTTCGTGTGGCACCATTTTTAAGCCTGTAAGTTAGGCCATGAAATCTAAACTACGCAAGTTAGCATATGACGATTACTTTGTGTTAGTATAGGTTAGTCTGCAAAGAATAGAACACTGTTCTATTATCCTAAAATTGATTATAAACATCACAATCAGTGCTAAGTCTAACCAGATTGTAACGTTATGTTCACGATTTTCTGTAAAACATATTATTAGTGCAATCTTTATTAATGAGTTGTGTTTTTTGGTTTTGTAGATACACATGTTAGATTTGGTGCTTAAGCTGTCTCCAAAAGATTCCAAGGAGCCTCAAACTGCCCGCATTATTCTTTACAAGTTATTTTATGATCAAACAGATCAAGGGATGACCCATTTTCTGTTCAATCTGGTCAAGGCATTTAATGCACACAAACAGCCAAAGAGGTTTGTCTCTTTCATCTATTTAGATGTACAGTTTTGTATTCACTTCTGTTACTCGAAATGATTTATGCAATGGCATTACATTATTCTCAAAATAATATTGACATGTGATGTAAATCATATTGTTTTGTATCAGCGATCTGGCTGATTTGGTCGAGACAATCCATATAGTCATACGGCTAATGGAGAACCTTCAATCACGTGGTACATTGAGGGTATGTTCTGTTGTGGTGTTAATTAGATATTCTTGAAAGTTATCTTTATATTTTGTTTAGCTTTTTCACAATTGAGTTCGATATCAGGTGATCATGATGGGCATACATATGTTACTTAATTATTGATCATTCAAATGTTGATCAGAAAGTATATATTAATGCACGTCTTTGTCATGTACTTGTTAAAATTCCATTATTTAGTTATAAGTTTCTATACAAATCTTATCTAAACATGAAGAGAACAATTAATAGCAAAGATGGAGTAAACTTGAAAAAACTGGATATGTACTTGTAACTGCCAATTAACTATATGTACTCTGTGTGTGTGTGTGTGTGTGTGTGTTTGTGTGTATAATTTATCATTCAGTAAATAAGGCCTCTTCGGATCTGAATTGATACATATATACTTAATGATAGGTTGCTAAGAAGGCAAGGAAGAAAAGAAAGCAGAAGACCTCTGCTCCAAATAAGGATGCTAATGATGTAGAACAAGTTAATGTTCAAAACGAAAATGCTAATAATGAAGACCAAGTTAATGCTCTGAATGAGAATGCTAATGACGTAGACCAAGTAATTTTAAATAACGAGGATGCTAGTGTCGCAAATCAAGCTACTAATCAGAACGAGGAGACTAATGACTCAGACCCTGTGACTGTTCCTAACGAGGATGTTAACGGTACAGACCAAGTTACTGTTTCTAACGAGGATGTTAACGATACAGACCAATTTACAGACCCCGTGACTGTTCCTAACGAGGATGTTAATGGTACAAACGAGGATGCTAACGGTACAAACGAGGAAGGTTTAATTGATAATAAGGATGGAGATGATGACATCATTGAAGAGTCTGATAAACCTGAATTAACTAAGCTAGAAAAAACTCAAGAGACTAATTGCAAGGTGCCACAGATGGAAAATAAGTTTGGTAATGCTGACGATGATTACGTCTCGGATGAATCTTCTGACGATGAACAGCAAGATGCAACAAATGAAGTTGACTTTAAGGCATCTTCATTGGTCTCATCTCTTGCAAACAACACTATAATCCAAAATTTGTGTTGGCTTTTAAAGTTTTACAGAAGCAATTCTATCAGAACAAATCACTATGTAGTATGTGCGCTTAGAAGAATTTGTGAAGATCTGGAACTGTCTCCAATGCTATACCAGGTATAATCTGAAATTGTGTCAAGTGTTAGTGTGAAATGTAGTTTATTATGCTTTATAAGAGCTGGTAATGTCGACCCATTTGCATATAAATGAGTTTATGTGGGTTCTTCTGTATCTCTAATGGGTCACGTGTCAATAAAAAATTGAGCTTAAATAGGGAAGGATGGATTTATATGTATAAAACATATAAATGTTTCTATCTAACAGTACAGTTACTATAGAAGTAATACGGCTTTATGGTGATATTTGACACACTAATATTTGTAAAAATGCTTAAAACTTGGTGGACAAAGACTGTTATGAGTAAACCCAGTCCAACCAAAACCACACTTTTCAACCCGTTACCTAACCCGTCTATTTTGCCACCTTTAGTCTACACTATGTCAACTCACATACAAATGATCTTTGCAGCTATCACTTCTCACCATATTTCACACTATCTTGGAAGAGCAGAAGTCGAGCCCACGCAAAGAATACGAGAACATTGTTTTGTTTCTTACAACTTTAGTTAGAAGAATGATGAGGAAAATGAAGAGTGATCCTCTTCTTTTTGTCGAAGTTCTATTTTGGAAAACACGTAGAGAATGTCACTATATTAACTGTGAATCAATGCTTCGAGATTTTGGTAGAAACGGATATGGAAAAAGGGGAAATGATACGCAGACTGAAGATTTGGGTGAAGTTGGTACATCTGGTGGAAATCGATGGGTTAGAAAAAGCATGGCTGACGCACTTGGTGATGATGAAGCTGATGTTGTGATACCACCTTGGAGAGATGTTGACCAAAGGTATATCTAGTCTGTATGTTCAAAAAATTAGAATTTATTAAATTAATAATAATCATATTTGATTATTTTCAAGAAATCTGGTTTCTATAGACAGTAAAGTGTTTTAGGCCAACTTGACCTGTTCCATGGTTAACCTGTTGGCAAACCCACTTTGTCATCTTTTTACCTATCTGGTTTTATGTATATGATATAATGTTGGTGGTCATCCTATATATTGAGATCATTGATTATTTATTATTTTAATTGCTCTTTAGTGAGGATAATCCTCATGAAGACCAGGTGCCGAAGACCTTAAAAAGAAGCAAGTTTAATGAAGGAAATGACACAGTGGACGAATTCGCCAGGTGTCACTTTCATTACCTTTTAGCAATAAGTTTAAATTGACATGACATGATAGGCTGGTTAGGTGGGTTGGGTAACTGGTCAAACGGGGTGACAAAAAACATAACATGAGTCGACCCAATCGTAAGTAAACAGGTTGACCTCTACCTTTTAGTATTGCATGTTTGGTCTTTGCATTCTTGATTAAGTTATTTGTTTTTTCAAGCAGTGAGCATCCTCCTAAGCAAAAGCAAGCACGTAAAAGATTGAAGCCACTTGTTCTTGATGATGCGTTGGAAGAAAAATTAAAGGACCTTTTCGAGAAGTAAGCATTTCAACATGTCCACTTCTCCTTTTATAAAAAAACATACGTACAAATTTTAAGTTTATAACAATTGTGCACTTGCTGAATTGTTGTCCAATTATAGATATAAAGATTTCCCGGATTGTAGTCAACGTATAGTCGAAGAACTTAATTTGGAAGTATCACCAGCTCAGGTTACCAAAAAACTTAAAGAATTGGGATTAAAATTTCCATCAAAGAGGAAAACGGTTAATACGCAATCCATGGAAACGTCATCATTGCAACAGCCTTCGTAAGTACTTTGTGCTATAGAACGTGTACGTTACAGTTGAGATAGATGTTATATGATGGCTGTTACTATTCTGAATCCGTTTAAGGATGCTAATATGCGGTTTACCTTTTCAGGTTTGTCAGAAAAAGAGTGCGTGCACTCAGTGAAGATCAAGAGATGCAGATTAGAAATTTATTTGAGCAGTGAGTACCCTGAATTTTTGATTATTCAGAATATAATGATTGTTACAAAAAGGTAGAGGTGCAAAAATGGGCGGGTTAGATAACTGGTCAAAATGAGTGATTTTTAGATACTACATGGAACAAGTTGGGCAGGGTGCCAAGATGGGCGGGTTGGGTATAGCTTATCCTTTTTTCAAAATGATAATGATAATTATAATCTTAACTATAATTTATGAATGGAATGATCTATTTAGATTTAAAGATCACAAGAAATGCAATCAAATGATTGCAAGTGCACTAGACGGTGACGTTAAATTCACAGCAGCACAAATTTCCCGCAAGCTTAGGCAACTTGGTTTGCGTCTCCCAAAAAAGAAGTCACGCGATAACATGAATTTGAGGGATGAAGATGGTAACGAGTTTCCTAAAAAAGATGCATCAGATTCAGATGGTGAACCACTATCATCACTAAAGAAAAGGTATCATCACATGTTTTGATATGCTGCTCCTATTTTATCTTCACTGTTAAAAAAAAGTTTTGTAGTAAAAGATAACATTGGACGTCATTTGTTCTTTGCTGAAAAACGAGTTTACTGCTTACGTCATTTGTTTCATATATCTCAGATTACCAATGCAAGACTAGAATATCAATATTTTTATATATCCTCATATAATCTCATCACATGCTTATATGTCTGTAAATTTGGATACAGATATCAGTTATATTTGAAGATGCATATACAATGTGACATATGTTTAATTTTGTGGTTGGAGCCAGTGGCGACTCCACACTATAAGCAGTGGGGTCCCGTGACCCCGCTAGTCCGGAAATTTTTTTAACGAAGTACTCTTCAGATTATACAGGACGCCACTAAATTTTACTACAGGACCCCATATAATATTAGGATTTGTAAATTTTTGGAGGTAAACAACCGCTAAAGTACCCTTCAATTATATTTAGCTGGAAAAAAAAATTTAGGACCCCATTGCGTTTTAATCCTGGATTCGCCACTGGTTGGAGCTGATTTATGTGTTTGATGTTAGGAGAAAAAAGAAGCAGAATTTGGTCCCATCCGAACAATCTACAGACGATAATGATGACCAACAATCTGATGATCTTGATGACATTGTACTAAGCGCGGCTTTTAGGTAAGTTCGATCTTCTTTTTCTCTCTCTGTTTATGTGTGTGCGTGTGTGTGTGCATCCGTGTCTCTTAGACAGACAATGTAACATGTTTAATTTTGTGGTTGGAGCTGATTTACGTGTTTGATGTTAGGAACAAAAAGAAGCATAATTTGGTCCCAACCGAACAAATACCAGACCAAAATGATGACCAATCAGATGATCTTGATGACATTGTACTAAGTGCGGCTTTTAAGTAAGTTCTGTCTTCTCTCTCTCTCTCAGAGTGTGTGTGTGTGTGTATCGATTTCTTATAGACATACAATGTAACATGTTTAATTTTGTGGTTGGAGCTGATTTACATGTTTGATGTTAGGAACAAAAAGAAGCATAATTTGGTCCCATCCGAACAAATACCAGACCAGAATGATGACCAACAATCAGATGACCTTGATGACGTTGTACTAAGCGCGGCTTTTAAGTAAGTTCGATCTTCTCATTCTCCCTCTGTGTTTATATGTATCTATCTCAGACGCATATTAGGACATTGTAAGTATTTAAAAAAAATACTTTAGCTGACTTTCTACCCACATGCTGATTTATGTCTTTGCTGACAGGAGCAAAAAGAAACAGAATTTGGTCCCGACCGAACAAACACCAGACCAGAATGATGACCAACAATCAGATGAAATTGATGACGTTGTACTAAGCTCGGCTTTTAGGTAAGCATTTGAATATATACTTTAGCTCACTTTTCTTTATTGAAAAGCTACTTTAATATAACTTGTTGAGAAAAGCGACACCGAGTTATAGCAAACAGCTAGTAATACTCGAAATAATGACAATAAAGGAACACCAAGATTTAACGTGGAAAACCCCAATAGGGTAAAAACCACGGGCAAGGAAAGAAACGTTTCACTAATATGAATAATAGGAATTACACTTCTCTCTAATTACAAGGATAAATACCAAGTTTTATATCTCTTGTAATTAGGAGATTTATCACTTACTAATTCTCTATTAGACTACTAGAACACATCAAGGAAGAATGTGTTGGGATGCTTAAAGAGCTTGCATAAGTCTCGTATTTATACTGGTAGAAACTAGATGAGACATGGGGGTTGGTGGAGTTAGGCAAATATTTCAAAGTCTCCTTTGTAATATTTCTACCGTAATAAACGTGGTCAAAGCAAGATGGTAGGTGGCCAACTAAAAGCACAGTAGCTTTTACTTCTTAGCATACAATTAATTGAATATGAATTGAGCCACCAAACATGTGGCTAAAAATGCCACCGTCCAACAATCTCCCACTTGAAGATTTGATTGTAACCAAATCAATCTTCACACGATAATCCTTCCTTGCCAATGATGTTGCTTACGTCTCTGCTAGGCCGCATGAGGAACGGCACCAAATAAACTTGTCACAGCTGATTGACTTTGTTAGAAAATCTGCCACATTGTTATCAGTTTGAATTTTCTGCACATCCACGGTTCCTTCTTCCACTTTCTCACGAACGAAGTGATATTGAACTCATATATGCTTTGTCTTTGAATGAAATGCCGGATTCCTTGCAAGATGCAAGGCACTCTGGTTGTCACAAAACAAAGTGATCTTCTCTTGTTTGTGCTCGAGTTCCTCCAACAACATCTTCAACCATACTGCTTCTTTAGTAGCATGAGTTGCTGCAACATATTCTGCTTCCATAGTTGACGTCGCTACAACTGACTGCAGTTTTGAAACCCAGCTTACTGTTCCACCACAAAGTGTAAAAACATATGCCGTGGTGGATTTACTTTTATCCATATCACCTGCATAATCTGAATCAACATACCCTTTGACAATAAATTCTGGTCCACCATAACATAACGCAACATCCAAGGTTCCCTTGATGTATCTAAGGATCCTCTTTACCGCATTCCAATGCTCTTTACCAGGATTCGCCATGTACCGACTAACTACTCCAACTGCATGTGCAATGTCTGGTCTTGTACATATCATTGCGAACATTAAACTTCCCACTGCTGATGCATACGGTACGCGAGACATCTCCTTCCTCTCGTATTCACTGCTAGGACACATAACGGAGGATAACTTGAGATTAGTAGGAAGTGGGGTTGAGATTGGCTTACTATCTTGCATATTGAAACGCTTTAAGATTTTCCTCAAATAATTCTTTTGAGAAAGCCAAATCTTCCTATTATCTCTGTCTCGGTGAATTTGCATCCCACTGCTGATGCATACGGTACGCGAGACATCTCCTTCCTCTCGTATTCACTGCTAGGACACATAACGGAGGATAACTTGAGATTAGTAGGAAGTGGGGTTGAGATTGGCTTACTATCTTGCATATTGAAACGCTTTAAGATTTTCCTCAAATAATTCTTTTGAGAAAGCCAAATCTTCCTATTATCTCTGTCTCGGTGAATTTGCATCCCTAGAATCTTGTTGCGGCACCCAAGTCTTTCATTTCAAACTCCCTAGCCAATTGAGCCTTCAGCTTATTAATACGATCTTTGTTGGGGCCTGCAACCAACATGTCGTCTACATATAACAGCAAAATGACAAAATCATTGTCCCCAAACCTCTTGAAATATGCACAAGGGTCTGCATAAAGTCTGTTATATTCAAGGCTCATTATGAAAGAATCAAATCTCTTGTACCAACATCTCGGTGCATGTTTGAGACCATACAGAGATTTCTTTAACCTGCAAACCAAGTTCTTTTTTCCTTGTAGTTCAAAACCTTCTGGTTGAAACATATAAATTTCTTCTTCAAGATTTCCATGAAGAAATGCAGTTTTCACATCTAGCTGCTCTAGATGCAAATTAAATGTAGCACACATCGCTAGAACTACTCGAATTGTTGTAAGTCGAACCATAGTAGAAAATATTTCATTAAAGTCTTTGCCTTCTTTCTGAGCATATCCTTTAACCACTAGTCTTGCACGATACCGCTCCACTTGATCATCGCCATTTCGCTTGATCTTATACACCCATTTATTTTCAATAGGTTTTCTACCTTTCGGCAATGGCACAAGTTCCCATGTTTGATTTTTATGAAGAGCTTCAATTTCTTCCTGCATAGCTGTCATCCACTGAGATGCATCTGAATGATTCAGTGCCTCGCGAAGAGTTGTTGTTTCTCCTTCCTCTGTTAGAAGACAATATGCGACATTGCTTTCCATAATATAATCCGAGTGCCACCCTGGACGTTTCCGTTCCCGATTAGAAGTACGAGTCGTTGGAGCTTCATTAACGACTACTTGATTTTCCTCGTGCTCTGGTATTGTTTCAGAAGAATCTTTATAAAATTCATTTTCAACCTGTATCGGTGTAGTTTCTTTTAAAGTGCTAACATCTTCAAGATCTTTGTCTTCCGTAAAGACAACATCTCTGCTGATGATTACTTTGTGAGCAGTGGGGTCCCACAAGCGATACCCCTTAACTCCATCAGGATACCCCAAGAACAAACACTTTCTGGACTTTGGATCCAACTTTGTCGTTTCTTGAGAATTGTACATTGCGTACACAGGACTTCCAAATACATGAAGGTCAGAATAATTAACTGGTTTTCCAGTCCACATTTTCATCGGCGATTTCAACTCAATTGCAGTTGATGGTGACCGATTTATCACGTAACAGGCAGTACTTACACTTATTGCTTCTGCCCAGAATGATTTTCCCAAGCTTGCAGTTGCCAACATCGCCCTTGTTCTATCTAACAAGGTTCTGTTCATCCGCTCTGCCACTCCATTTTGTTGAGGAGTGTATGCCGTCGTGAACTGCCTTTTGATACCTTCTTGTTTGCAGAACTTATCAAATTCATCACCAGTGTATTCTCCTCCATTATCCGTCCTTAAACACTTGATCTTTTTACCAGATTCAAGTTCAACACGTGCTTTGTAAACTTTGAAAACTTCAAACACATCTGCCTTCCTCTTGATTGGGTACACCCAACATCTCCTAGTGTAATCATCAATAAATGATACAAAATACTTTGCTCCTCCTAGGGATTGAACTGGTGTTTGCCACACATCAGAGTGAACCAATTCTAGAACCAATTTACTTCTAGAATTTGATGTGTTAAACTTCAGGCGATGCTGCTTGCTGATTACACAATGCTCACAGAAAGGTAGCGATACCTTTGTAAGACCAGGAATAAGATTTCTTTCAACAAGAATCTTCATAACTTGTTCAGACATGTGTCCAAGCTTTTGATGCCATGTTATAGCAGTTTTATCACTTGAACTATTCGAAGCTACAGATGCTTCCGCTTCATGTACCGTCTCGCCTTTCAGAATGTATAAATTAGCACCCACCTTTTCTCCTTTCATAAGTACAGCTGCGCCTTTCATGATTTTCATGATCTTGTCTTGTATCTCCATCTTACAACCAAGATCATCCAATTGTTCTAAAGACAATAAGTTCTTCTTCAAACCCTCCACGTGTCGTACACCTTGAATAGTACGAATTGTACCATCGTACATCTTCCGAATGATATCTCCGACTCCAATGATCTTTAGTTCATGATCATTGCAACTGTATACAGATCCTCCTGAGATACGTTCATATTGTTTGAACCATTCTCTTCTAGGGGTCATGTGAAAAGTAGCTCCTGAGTCAAATAACCAGACATCAACAAATGTCTTTCTTCCTTCATTTGCTACCACTGCCTCACTAACCAAAGAAGTCTCATCATCTGAAGTGCTTGCAATATTTCCTTGAGGATTTGAGTTATTTAAACTCCGACAATCCTTCTTCAGGTGACCTTTCTTGCCACAATTGTAGCATGTATAGGTTTTCTTCTTTTTAGACTTCGGTTTACCATGATTGTGACTCCCACTTGGGCCACGTTCCGTTGATCTCCCTCCTGACACCACTAAGGCCTCCATTTGTCGTGAACCGGCCTGTTTGTCCTCCTTGTTATTGCGCCGATTTTCTTCTTCTAG
The DNA here is from genome assembly GCF_046630445.1 of Rutidosis leptorrhynchoides. Lineage (NCBI taxonomy): Eukaryota > Viridiplantae > Streptophyta > Magnoliopsida > Asterales > Asteraceae > Rutidosis > Rutidosis leptorrhynchoides. Next base: position 136,820,025 of record NC_092339.1, read on the forward strand.
AATAGCAGCCGCAACTTCATCATAGACTAGATACTCTGAGAGAACATTATTGGTTAAGTTAATAATGAGTTGATCATACGAGTCAGGTAGACTCTGAAGTAAAAGTTCAGCACGTTCTTTTGGCTCTATATTGCAACTTAATGAAGCGAGTTGAGAAAATAGAGTATTCAAAGAATTAATGTGCTCATTAACTGAAGTAGATTCATTCATGCGTAGCGCATAAAGTTTCCTCTTAAGGAATATCTTGTTGTGGAGTGATTTGGTCTCGTACAATTTTACGAGGTGATCCCAAATCTCTTTCGCCGTCTTCTTTTCTTCTATGCTAGACAAAACACCATCTGCTAGTGCCAGATGAAGATTTGCGATAGCCTGGCCGTCTATCTCTTCCCATTTTTCATCAGTGACTTCGGCGGAACGTCCACTGATGGCCGCCAAACACTTATCCTTTCTCAGGATAGCTTTCATCTTTAGTTTCCATAACGAGAAGTTACTCCCGTTGAACTTTTCAATTTCAAATTTCGTAGACATTGCTATAATTACAATCTTCTTTTCGACAATACTATTTTTCTTGAAATAACACCCAGGGACTTTACCGAGTGAAAATAATCTTACTTATTTTCTGATGTGGACGGTCCACTCCCGTGGCAACCACAGAGCATACGATAAGTAGATTAATACACGCTAGATATTAGACTCTAGCTCTGATACCACTTGTTGAGAAAAGCGACACCGAATTATAGCAAACCGCTAGTAATACTCGAAATAATGACAATAAAGGAACACCAAGCTTTAACGTGGAAAACCCCAATAGGGTAAAAACCACGGGCAAGGAAAGAAACGTTTCACTAATATGAATAATAGGAATTACACTTCTCTCTAATTACAAGGATAAATACCAAGTTTTATATCTCTTGTAATTAGGAGATTTATCACTTACTAATTCTCTATTAGACTACTAGAACACATGAAGGAAGAATGTGTTGAGATGCTTAAAGAGCTTGCATAAGTCTCATATTTATACTAGTAGAAACTAGCTGAGACATGGGGGTTGGTGGAGTTAGGCAAATATTTCAAAGTCTCCTTTGTAATATTTTTACCGTAATAAACATGTGGTCAAAACAAGATGGTAGGTGGCTAACTAAAAGCACAGTAGCTTTTACTTCTTAGCATACAATTAATTGAATATGAATTGAGCCACCAAACATGTGGCTAAAAATGCCGCCGTCCAACATAACTGACTTTCTACCCACATGTTTCATTTTGTGCCAATTTGTATATATTTGTTACTAGTTCTGTACCAATAAAATACAACCCAAATTGATTAGCTTTTAGAAACTTTGTTAGTGTTGATGCATCTGTACCATATAATAGATGCAACAATGTAATTCCACATGTTAGGATGCTCTTTATCCTGCTTTTAAAATGAAAAAATAATTATAAAAATTTACATAGATAAATTTTTAATAAAGACTCTCACCAGACCAATTCAGACCGAAGTTAATCAGAGCTCACATAGTATAATCTAATGTTTTTATTGTCTAATTTGTCTTCTAGAAACAAGAGTAGAAGGTTGTCAAAGACGATAACTGAAGAAATTCAGGGTGATTTAATTGGTCCCAACAATAGTGAAAAAGAAGCCGAAGTTAATGAAGCTGGCAATGGACAGCAAGAAGATCTGATGATGACTGAAAATCCTGATTATATGCATGATCATGAACTTATTGATGACTTGGCTGATGAACTAACGGATTTTGGTAACAATGCAAGTCCGGTTACATCTCCAAAAGTTGATGGATCAAGGCGAAAGCTGAGAATGATCATAGATCCAGAAGATGAAGATTAAAAGAATGACCATTGTTTGTAAAGTACAGAAAGTGTTTTTCTGAAGCGAAGATAAATTTTGGCCAGTTTGAGATGCTGATGCACCATGGATTCATGTTTTTGCCAACTTTGTCAAGAGAAATGTTTGGGATTCATGTTTTTGCCAACTTTGTCAAGAGAAATGTTTGTAAACATCATTTTCTGTATCGTGTACAAAGATTAAAATCTCAGTATTTTGTTTAGCAATGGGCAAAAACTGTCCCTGCCCTCCCCTTTGGCAACCAAAACTGTCCTCACATGATGATGAGTTTGATATCTGACCAAGTAACAGTTTTAGCTCAACGGTCATGCTTTATCAATCAACACTACAAACGGTAATCATCATATGAAAATGCGGTAACTTATGCTCTAAGTTGTAGAAGGATTGGTAACATAACAAATATCAAAGTAGACTATTGGTGACTAATAATTTGTTGTTGATAATGGACAATTTGGTTTCCAGAATATTAGACTAGAAGTAATATCTTTATACATAACACACACATTAACAACAAAATGTGATCCTTTTAACATAGAAAAGGGAGTATCTAGAGTTACAAGACTGCAGTAATCAGAGAATTGTCCAAAATGTACTTGTCAAATTGATTAAAGATGTTTGTTAAATTATGAAGTGTGTCGTAAACAACAAAAAAAGTTTACTACTATTAAGTTGCTAAATTAAGTTTTCTTTTAGGTGAAGTATGACCGCTTTACCAACAGTGATTTTTTTTATTTTTTTTGACGAAAAAACGAATACTAATATAGAAATGACACTTTACCGATAGTTTTTTTTTTCTTTTCAAAAAACATAATATATTATAAATAAATAAAAAGAGATCCGATGATCTACGACGTTACATGAGGTGTTATAGACACATATATACATCTGTTTTTGATAAAACTAATGTTCCACATAAACTTTAAATGACATAATCCTATAACAATCAACTACAAAACCCGGGCAAACCCCGAAACAGCCAACCCAATCAACGAAAAGAAGCTAATGCTTCTGTGTAGTAACCGCCATAGTGATCATCGAATCCTAAAAAAAGGTCCTCACCTGAACCGAAGTCTGCAACTGCGAACCTCGACTCACGAGCCCACACACCAAACCACATCAACCTGAAACTCGTAAATCTGTAAACAAATCGCTAGCCGGGCAATCCAAGAACACCCGCCTCGAGACCGCAATAAAAAAACCAGAACATAACCTCGATGACTAGCAAATCCAAGCAAACCCCAAACCGAGGTCGACCCAGAAACCGTAACCTGTCAAAACCCTACCTAACGGACGATAGAGAAACAACCGAGTTAAACACTCCAGATCTCCAATTTATTGGCGCTTAACAACCCTAAAGTCGCTAAGGAGTCAACAACACCGGATCGTTCCGAACCGAAATCGATGACGAGGAAGATGGAACGAGCGAGATCAGAACAAACCACGTAGCAAAGGGAAACATGAACCTAAAGTCCACTATGTCAAATAACCCCACCAAAGTCCAACACATTGGCCCATCCAAACAACCAAAAGCCCCTACCAGCCACCAGGACCATCCTACCAAAATCACATCAGGAAACAGGCCAAAAACCAGGACCCATTCTGAAGTCCAGAGGCGCCACCTCAACCGTGTAACCAACCCTACCCAAATCCGGCCAACATGCCGGATCTCCGGCGAAACCATCCAACGCAGCAACACAAAGGAGGTTAGTAAAGAATGAAGAAAAGTCGCCATTTTCGAGAAAAATGTATAAAAGGAAAACAAACATGCCGGAAAAGTTCCAGCGCCTCAGATCCGGCCAAACAACAAAGATAGATGACTTATCAAAAAACCGAGCACAAAACCAAACCCAACCACAGAACTTTAAAGAGTTCGCCGCCTGTAATCGGAGTTGGTATCGCCGGAAAGTCGTCGGAAAAGTAAAAAAGGCAGAAATCCACCCAAACCACACGGAAAACGAGAGAAAAGATGACTTACCAAAGACTCCACCGGAAACAGAAAACACAGGGTATGACCGGCGTTTTCGTCGCCTGCTGCCGGAAGAGAAAAGAGGAGCAACCACCTAACCACCGAAAGACCATGGAAGCAGGAAAGGACGACAGATCCGAGAAAGAAGAAAAAAAGAACATAAAATAAAGGTCATCAGACCTCCGGCGAGATGCCGGAGGCCGATAGTTGAAACTTAATCGGGAGAATCATTAAATATTCATATAAATATTGTCCTTGTATATTTTTTCCATTCAACTTTCATTTTTTCTTAATTAACAGCTTAATATTTAACACAGCCTAGCAAGCCGCTAGGCAAAAAAGATATTTACAAAAGTTTTAGGAGTTGGGTATCCAATTCTTGCTTCTACAGCGGAACCAAAACTAAGAAAGGTTACAAATAGATTTGAATAACATAATTTTCTTCACGAGGTTCTACTAGAAATTCCAATTAAGATCTAAATATTCGATAAGTAGACTGAGGGACGCATTGTTTCTGCTTCCCAGATCACAAATCCAGTTCCACTTCCAAGTGACCCCATCAAATCTATCAACAACCGTACAGTCCGTTTGAGTGTCCAAGAAGGAATAATCTGTTGAATTTTGAAGCATGAGTCATATATCCAACCCACTTAACGACGGATCAAATAAGCGGGAACTATGGCTTCATCTTGAAGGCTACTCAGCGCTTTCACGATGTTAGCTCACACACCACTACTATTTCCACCTAAAGTAATCAAGCCTCGCATCCACCATGGATTGACTAAACACCATTAGGCGTTCGGATAATGGAGAAACCGCCACCTTCATTTGAGTAAAACGCCTTTAAATACCAACATCTAAACCCCCTTTATCGTCCCCCGATGGTAGCCTAGTAGTTGGGGACATGACCTAATGAGTCATGGGTTCAATACCTCAATCCTAGCCTCATGTCCCTTTAAGCACATATTACGCGATTTTCCTCTCAAAGTTGACTGTGGGGCCGACATTCTCAGTGTCAATTTTATCCTTCTTTTTTAAACCCCTTTATTAAAAGAGGCCAAGACATTCGACCTTTCAATCCACAACAGTATGGCACAATCCACGGCAGTACGGCACACTGTTCTTTCCTTCTCTACCATCCCCCGAAAAGAAATTCCAGTTAAGTACATTTTTTTGGCGAAAATAACTTATACTCAAATAGAACCAAGGTCTCGACAGATTACAAAAAGACAGGGGAAACGAGGAAGCCTACATATAGAAAGCAATCATCTACACGTAAACTATCTATAAACGAGTCTCCCGAACACCCGAAATCTATAAACAAACAAACTAATCAAAACCGAAAACTACACAAAAATAAAAGGACGAAAACAAACGAAGTACATGAGAGGAATCACAACAATCAACCTTTAAGACACGCATTTTTCAGTCTACAGCTCATGTAAGTACATGTTCAACCTTCCATTTAAAAAAATTACATCTAACTTTAGGTCGATTAACAGCACAAACAATTACCCTCGTCCCATATTTCAAAGAAGTAAATCATCATAAAATTTATGTAAAACAACAGGACATATGAGCCATTTTCACGTTTAGTTTACTAGAAGACTAGAGAGAGAGAGTCCTTTTAAACTCGAAGGAAAAGGAAAGTATCCAAACTGGATATACTGGCAAGTTGCGAAACGTTTTAAACCATATTTCTAGCCGTCGAGAATGTTTTCCCAGTGATCTTGCAAGTTCTCATGATCATATTTAGTATATTTCTTAGTTACAACAATCGCAACAATAATAAGAAGAATGATCAAAATATCGAATAAAAATGAAAAAAATAAAACAATGCACGACAAGTGTTAAAACCTAGACAAACTTGCATTACAAATCTAAAGATAAAAAGATTGTGATACTACATTTTCATAGATTCAATTTCCACAAGAGCATGTAATAATTTAGTTTATTTAAATGTAAGAAAATAAAAATCTCACAAAAGAACTTCAGAACCACTATACATCTTAGGTGATACAATTTGCAGGTTCCAAACAAAAGTTTCACTGAAAACAAAATAGAACATCAAGCTGCACCTTTGAACCTGGCTTCATACTCGTACGGTTGCTGCAATTTCATAACAACACTATTAGACTTCAAAATAACCATATATATCGTTTAAAACAGTAATGATGATAAAGATTAAACATGGGTAGTATTTGAAACAGGTCATACAAATGAGTTGCGAAAAATCAATAACACTATCATCATTTAGTGTACATATCACACAAATTTATATTAGAAATAGAAGGAAAAATACAAGATAAAGAATCAACATAAACAAAGAAACCTTGAAGTACAACCTTCAGAACCTAAAAGAACGTACCAGACCCAAATTAGTTCAGTTTATAGTTTTATATTATTAATAAGCTTGTGCTGGAATTGGAAACCCAAACTACGATAGAATATGCTTTACCACTACAGGGGTTTGTTTTTTTCCCTTGGTTATCTAGTCATCTTTAACTATATATGTGTTATTTATCTGTGAAAGAAAATTTTATTTCGCGATAATTGAGAATGTAGAAGATGATTTTGTTTTTTCTTTTACCTTTTTTAATTATTATATTTATAAAGACAGACAGCTTGAAAATGGACCGGAGAGTAAACCAGATCTTACTTCAACTCTTGCAAATTAACAATAACAAAGAACCCTTATTAGCAAACAAAGTTATGAGTACCCATTACAACCTGTTTGAACAGTAGTACTGTGGGCCCCGTAGATCATTAGGTTACCTTTTCAAATTAGCCAATATTGACTCGCTAGAAATATTAAGACTGCCTAGCTAAACCCAAAATATTATCAAATAGCCCAACCTGACATATTTTATGTGTATTTGGGCCCATAAATGCCTCTTCTAGTCTAGACTTATATTGATTGATTCCCCATTAAAATGAAAACATTATATGATTTCACTTTTAACATATGTTAAACTAAGAAAATTAAAATTTGGCAAAGAAAAAGCATAAGTAAGAGAATTATCATATACTAAGAAAATTGCACTATCAACAACAACAACAAAAAAAAAAAAAAAGAAAAAAAGAAAAAAAATACCAAATAAATAGGTGAAATCAATCTGCCTGCAAACCACCTCTTGTGCATCGCCTGTTGAGCTCTGACAGCTGCCTCCACACTCTCAAATCGCAGATACACATAACCAGCACTGTGCCTGTTATACAAAAGAGAGATTGTAGGCCATCATTAACATATTATATTATGTAAGTAAAAAGTACACTTTTTAACAAATGAAATACCATATAAGACGTATATCTTTGATAGTTGGACAAACTTAATATACAAGTCGAACAAAAGTTCATACTAGCAGACCGAAAAACATCTTTAAAACACATACTTGTCAACATAAATATGCTTCACACGTCCATACTTGGAACACTCTTCTTCCACAACATCTTCTATGTCCAAATCAAATTCTGGGTCAGTCTGCAAAAGTTCAATAATTTAGAACATTCTGGAACTTCTGAAATTATAAACTCAAGGTAACTCGTACAAACTACTAATGATCATAACAATGTATTTTCTGCCAAAGTGCTGATGTGGCACCTTAAGGGCAGTTAACTTCAAATTTGACGTATAAACAAGAACTTTGAAACCTTGATGTTTACTCTTTCATGCAATTTTTCCTAATAGAATAATAACAGGCCATAAAAAGAACAAACCTCTGTAGCGGGATCAAACATGTTTTTTAGCAGCAAACATTCGCTAGGGTTTCCAATGGGCTCTGAAACCACGGGAGGAATTATTTGGGTCGGTAAAACAGGACCCGGAACTGCAGCTGGTACACCGATGGGCAAGGCGCCGGGTTGAGTAGACCCATTAACTATAGGTGCTCCAGGGATACTGCCACAACCAACATGTCAACAAGGATTTGGTTTATTTATAATTTTTATTTATCATAAGTTTATAATTTATAACAAAAATAAAAAGAAACTGAAAGTCCCAAAAACATACATAGAAGTAATACCACTGCGATCAAGCTTTGCCAAAAGCATCGCTCTTGAAAGAGCATTCAGAGCCTGTACAGAAAAGTTTTAAACAATTAACAATATGCAATCTTGGAAATAAAAGATTTAAGACCTTCAGTTTAGTGTAGTTAGACTCTGGATCAATATTCATAGATTCCAGCTATAAAATCAGCCACATATTAAGTATATAATAATAATAATCTTTAGAAATTTAAATGTTTATCAAGGGATTCAGACTCACCAAGCCTCCACCCTCATCATCATCATCATCAAAGTCTGTTGCTTTTGCTCCAGTGTCTTGAGCAGCAATGTGATCACTAACTAAAAGCTAAATATACTAACATTAAAAGCTAAATATACTAACATTAAAAGCTAAAGAACATACAAAACTTATATTTTCAAGTATATACAAAGTCAATAACCAAATGAGCACACCTTCATTGTCCGCCCAGCAATCTCAAGTATCCCATTTAAACTTTGTGCAGCCTTTGCATGCTCAATTTGAGCAAACTACAAAAATGAAACGGAGGGTTTAATATTCATGTAAATAGTTAACAAACTCTCAATAAAAAACACAACTTAGCTAATACTCACATGAATAAAGCCAAATCCTTTACAGTGCCCTGTCTCAGGATCAGTGGGAAGTTGCACAAGCTCCACAGGTCCAAAGGCTTCAAAAATCTAAAATTACAGCAAAACAAAAAGTTAGTATCAGGCATAACAAGAATAAGAAATAACCAAAATCAGCAGTGTTTAATAATTAGTGTGTATAGTGCATAGACATCTTACCTGTTTGAGCTGCAACTCAGTCATGTTAAAGTGTAAATTTCCAACATATAGTTTCCGATCAACTGCGCCATAGGGGCCTGTGCCCCCACCTGCTGCTCCAGTTGTAGCAGTAGATTGGACAAGGTTCTTCTCAGCTTCTAAACGTTTGATCATCTGTAAAATAATCAACAAAAGTATGAAATCTTCCAGTAATCAACACACAATTACACAATCCTTAAAAGAACTGAACACTAGCCAAGATTACAATCGTAAGAACTAGAATATGTTGAGTATCAAGCAACACTTAACAATCACACGAAAGAGATGAGCAGATTGAGAGAATCAACAGATCAAAACTAAGACGAATCAGATGATGATGATGATTTGAGATAATGATAATGAAACCCTAATTGGGTGTTTTTATCTTCTGCAGCAAGCACCTCTCTAACTTTCAAACTTGACAAACTGCACCCTTCTACTTTAGAACTTTAGATTTGTACAGCTTTAGCCCTTAACTTCCATAATTCTTATCAACAGAAGTCCTAAAACTTAACCAGATTAAGTTAAAACAAACAAGGTAAGATTGACACTTTTAAAGACATTATTCAATACCCTCCCTCAATATTATCCTTGTAAGGATTGAATAACTTCAATCTTTTTGACAGAAAATTATGTTGATCTTTTGATAAACCTTTTGTAAAAATGTCTGCAACTTGTTCCTCATAATCAATAAAGAAGGTTTTAATCAAACCAGAATTACACTTTTCTCTAACTATATGTAAGTCAATCTCAAAATGTTTTGACCTTTCATGAAAAACAGGATTTGCAGCCAACAAAAGTGCAGACTTATTGTCATAAAACAAATTTACAGGAAGTAAATTAGATAATTTTTATATCAGTAAGAATTTTAACAATCCAAATAATTTCACAAGTGGTAGAGGCTAATGCTCTGTATTCAGATTCAGTAGATGATCTGGATACAGTAGGTTGTTTTTAACTTTTCCAGGATACTAGAGAATCACACATGAAAATACAATATCCTGAAACAAACCTTCTACTATTAAGACACTTTCCTCAATCAGCATCAGAATAAGCATTAATAGAAAATATGCCAGAACCTTTTGAAATATTAATCCCTTTACCAGGTGCACCTTTTAAGTATCTTAAAACCCTAAAAGCAGCTTTAACATGAGATTGAAGAGGAGCATGCATATATTGACTTAAGGTTTGAACATAGTATGATATATCAGGTCTAGTATGAGTGAGATAGATTAATTTTTCAACTAGCTTTTGATATTCAGGCAAATTTGTAAGAAGTTTATCATCTTCAGTTTCTTCATAAGCTAAAACTTTGTTAACTTCTAAAGGTGTGTCAATAGGTTTATAAGCAGACATACCAAATTCATTTAACAAATCTAAATAATATTTTCTTTGTGTTAAGCAAACACCTTCATTTGTCTTAACAACTTCAATACCTAAAAAATATTTTAACTTACCTAGATCTTTGATCATAAACTTATTCCTTAAGAACAATTTTATTTTATCAATTTCAGTAACACAACTTCCAGTCATAATGATATCATCCACATAAACAAGTAAAGTCACAAATACATTATCTTTAGAGAAATTATAAAGTGAATAATCATTGATACTTTGAACAAAACCATATTCAGTTAAGGCAGAAGTAAGTTTAGCATTCTACATTCTTGGTGCTTGTTTTAAACCATAGAGAGATTTAGTCAATTTGCACACTCAATTACTATTATTAGTATCAATACCTTGAGGCAGACACATATACACATCTTCAAGCAAGTCACCATATGAAAAAGCATTGTTAACATCTAATTGAAAACAAGACCAACCTTTTTGAACAGCAATATTGATAAGACATCTTACAGTAACTATTTTGTAACGACCCGACTTTTTCCGACTTTTAATTATATTTTATACTTTCACGAAGCTGCGTATTTATGCGTACTGAGTTAGATTATATTCTGGGATCATTATTTATGTTAATTACTTTCGTTAATACCTTACAACGTGTTATTAAGTACTTAGTTACTTAACTTGATCCTCGAATGCATTTATGACCGTCAGTGTCACTTATCATTTAAAACACGCTACGTACTTGGTACACGTTAAACTTTTATCATAATTGGAGCGTTATGACTACTTAATCGTAATTGTTATTTTTTAAGGACAATTACTTGGCTTGATGGTTTCTTAATTACGCTTAGTGTTTACTAATGCTCACTAGTTAGTCTTAATGGACTTAACACCTTATTGGACTTGGCTTATTAAAGGCCCACCCTACTTAACTTAATGGACTAGTTTAGTGGGCTAGTTAATGGACTAATTAGCCCATGTAATGTAAGACAAAACCCATTAGATTAAAAGACAAGTAACTAGCATGCTTGTGTATAATTACTTACATGTTTTAACTTAATACCTCATGCCACCCAACATGCTAGCATCACCATTGTACCACCACCCATGTCAAGCCATGCCACCCTCCAAACTGTCGGCCTCCTTTACACCCCATCACCATTTCATTTTTTTTAAACACTCTCATTTCATTCTCAAAACACACACAAACATTTCTCTAGTTTTCTCTCTAAAATACTTGAGAAAAATTGTAAGTTTAAACTTTATTTCTTCTTATTTTTCTTCATTAATCACGACATCATCATCATTCTTGTTCAAGGATTCAAGTTTTGTAACTTGAATCTTCATAAATCTTGTAGATTCAAACTTTGATTTGAAAGTCTTCAAGAACATGAAGGATTCAAGCTTTTTAGCTTTGAATCTTTATTATCTTGTTAGATCTAAGTTTTATAACTTAAGATTTCTTTATTTATGTTAAAAGATCAAAACTTATGTTTATGATCTTCATGTAACTTGTTGATCTAAATTTTTACTTTAAGGATCTTCAAGAACATTAGAAATACAAGCTTTTTAGCTTGAAGTTTCTACAAAAAGTTGGTTAAAAGATCAAGTTTATAGACTTTTGATCTTCTTTAATTTGTTGTACTTTAAATTTGTAACTTGTGTTTCATTAAACAAAAGATACAAGCTTACTAGCTTGAAGTCTCATAAGTGTTGTTAAGAAATCCAAGCTTTCTAGCTTAGGGTTTAATTATTGTGTTTGATCTAAGTTATGTAACTTATGGTCATCTAACTTGTTTAAACAAAAGCTCATAATCTTACATTCATTTTACTTTGCAAAATCTAAGTTTCATAACTTAAGGTTTTGTAAAAGTTGAAAGTCTAAGTTCCATGACTTAGGGTTTCACCAAGGACATAAGATCTAGACTTTCTAGTCTAAGGTCTTCAATATTTAGCTAAGATCTAAGTACTATAACTTAAGGTCTTGCTTATTTAACTTTGAATCAAAGTTTATAGCTTAATAGAATTTGTACCTGTGTCGAAACTAATAACTTGATGTAACTTTGGTTCATCATCTTGCTCAAACTCTCAAATGAGTTGTATTTCATTTCTTAGTCTTGACTTTGTGTGTTTATGGTTAAACCTTGGTTAAAGTGATGCTAAAACATCAAGAGTTGTACACTTGAGGCTTATACGCATCAAGGATGAGAACCGTGATGAGCATCAGACACCAAGAAACCCACCGGAGCACTTGTTTTCTGTTTTTCAGGGTCGGATCAGGCTCCTGGGACTTCTGAAAAGTTGATTTCCAGATAGTTCGGTTTGAGTAGATGATTTTTCATTTAAGACTCGCCTAAATCCGATATAAGGTTTAGGATTTATAGCCTTCCGAAAATCACTACGCCTTCGTAACGACGTTCTAAAATTTCCGACCTACTCGCGCTTGAACCATCGCCACGGTGAGTTGACATCGAGTTAGGATTTGAAAATTGGACAGCAGTAAAAGGACTCACATATGGAGTCTTGGCCACTGGCCGCGATTCTTTTTAGTTTGTATAGAGGTCGTAGCAGCTGATCGAATTCAGCCTTTCGTTTAGACCTCTATTCTTGTTGAAAACTTACTTTATCTTTTATGTATGATGATGATGATGATACTTAAGACTTAACTTATTTACTTTTAAACTTTTGGAGACGATTTACTGACTTAGTAATCTTTGACTTAGGTTTAGGACCTTTCGAACCGACTTACTACCTGCTTACTTTTTCGTATCGACTTTACCGCACATTCACTGTGAGTTATAGCTCCCTTTTTTACTTTAACTATTTTTAGGACTGAGAATATGAAATGTTCCGTTCATATTGATTATAAACGTTCCATATTAATTGATTTCGTCGCGAGGTTTTGACCTCTATATGAGACGTTTTTCAAAGACTGCATTCATTTTTAAAACAACCATAACCTTTATTTTATCTATAAAGGTTTAAAAAAACATTACGTAGATTATCAACTAATGATAATCTAAAATATACCGTTTACACACGACCATTACATAATAGTTTACAATAAGAAATATATTACATCGACATATGTTTCTTGAATGCAGTTTTTACACAATATCATACAAACATGGACTCCAAATCTTGTCCTTATTTTAGTATGCAACAGCGGAAGCTCTTAGTATTCACCTGAGAATAAACATGCTTTAAACGTCAACAAAAATGTTGATGAGTTATAGGTTTAACCTATATATATCAAATCGTAACAATAGACCACAAGATTTCATATTTCAATATACATCCCATACATAGAGATAAAAATCATTCATATGGTGAACACCTGGTAACCGACATTAACAAGATGCATATATAAGAATATCCCCATTATTCCGGGACACCCTTCGGATATGATATAAATTTTGAAGTACTAAAGCATCCTGTACTTTGGATGGGGTTTGTTAGGCCCAATAGATCTATATTTAGGATTCGCGTCAATTAGGGTGTCTGTTCCCTAATTCTTAGATTACCAGACTTAATAAAAAGGGGCATATTCGATTTCGATAATTCAACCATAGAATGTAGTTTCACGTACTTGTGTCTATTTTGTAAATCATTTATAAAACCTGCATGTATTCTCATCCCAAAAATATTAGATTTTAAAAGTGGGACTATAACTCACTTTCACAGATTTTTACTTCGTCGGGAAGTAAGACTTGGCCACTGGTCGATTCACGAACCTATAACAAATATGTACATATATATCAAAGTATGTTCAAAATATATTTACAACATTTTTAATACGTTTTACTGTTTTAAGTTTATTAAGTCAGCTGTCCCTGTTAGTAACCTACAACTAGTTGTCCATAATTAGATGTACAGAAATAAATCGATATATATTATCTTGAATCAATCCACGACCCAGTGTATACACGTCTCAGGCTAGATCACAACTCAAAGTATATATATTTTTGGAATCAACCTCAACCCTGTATAACTAACTCCAACATTACTGCATATAGAGTGTCTATGGTTGTTCCAAATAATATATATACATGGGTCGATATGATATGTCAAAACATTTGCATACGTGTCTATGGTATCCCAAGATTACATAATATATTAGAATACATGTATAATACAATATAAGTTAGCTAGGATATGATTTGTATAGATTTGTTAAACATTTTCCGTAGCTAAAAAGATCAAAAATATCCAATTTTGTTTTACCCATAACTTCTTCGTTTTAAATCCGTTTTGAGTGAATCCAATTGCTATGGTTTCATATTGAACTTAAGTTTATGAATCTATACAGAAAAAGTATAAGTTTATAGTCGGAATTACAGGTTACAAGTCGTTTTTGTAAAGGTAGTCATTTCAGTCGAAAGAACGACGTCTAGATGACCATTTTGGAAAACATACTTCCACTTTGAGTTTAACCATGATTTTTGGATATAGTTTCATGTTCATAAGAAAAATCATTTTCCCAGAAGAACAACTTTTAAATCAAAATTTATCATAGTTTTTAATTAACTAACCCAAAACAGCCCGCGGTGTTACTACAACGGCGTATATCCGGTTTTACGGTGTTTTTCGTGTTTTTGGGTTTTAAATCATTAAGTTAGCATATCATATAGATATAAAAAAATGCGTTTATTTGATTTTAAAAGTCAAGTTAGAAGGATTAACTTTTGTTTGCGAACAAGTTTAGAATTAACTAAACTATGTTCTAGTGATTTCAAGTTTAAACCTTCGAATAAGATAGCTTTATATGTATGAATCGAATGATGTTATGAACATCATTACTACCTCAAGTTTTCTGGATAAAACTACTAGAAATGAGAAAAATGGATCTAGCTTCAAAGGATCCTTGGATGGCTTGAAAGTTCTTGAAGCAGAATCATGACACGAAAACAAGTTCAAGTAAGATTTCCACTAGAAATAAGATTGTTATAGTTATAGAAATTGAATCAAAGTTTGAATATGAGTATTACCTTGTATTAGAAAGATATCTTACTGTAAATAAGAAAGATTTATTGAAGTTGGATGATCACTTTACAAGATTGGAAGTAAGCTAGCAAACTTGGAAGTATTCTTGATTTTATGAAACTAGAACTTATAGAATTTATGAAGAACACTTAGAACTTGAAGATAGAACTTGAGAGAGATCACTTAGATGAAGAAAATTGAAGAATGAAAGTGTTTGTAGGTGTTTTTGGTCGTTGGTATATGGATTAGATATAAAGGATGTGTAATTTTGTTTTCATGTAAATAAGTCATGAATGATTACTCATATTTTTGTAATTTTATGAGATATTTCATGCTAGTTGCCAAATGATGGTTTCCACATATGTTAGGTGACTCACATGGGCTGCTAAGAGCTGATCATTAGAGTGAATATATCAATAGTACATACATCTAAAAGCTGTGTATTGTACGAGTACGAATACAGGTGCATACAAGTAGAATTGTTGATGAAACTGAACGAGGATGTAATTGTAAGCATTTTTGTTAAGTAGAAGTATTTTGATAAGTGTCTTGAAGTCTTTCAAAAGTGTATGAATACATATTAAAACACTACATGTATATACATTTTAACTGAGTCGTTAAGTCATCGTTAGTCGTTACATGTAAATGTTGATTTGAAACCTTTAAGTTAACGATCTTGTTAAATGTTGTTAACCCAATGTTTATTATATCTAATGAGATGTTAAATTATTATATTATCATGATATTATGATATATTAATATATCTTAATATGATATATATACATTTAAATGTCGTTACAACGATAATCGTTACATATATGTCTCGTTTCGAAATCATTAAGTTAGTAGTCTTGTTTTTACATATGTAGTTCATTGTTAACACACTTAATGATATATTTAAATATCATTTTATCATGTTAAATAAAGTGTATCAATATCTTAATATGATACATATGTATTTAGTAGACGTTATCATAACGATAATCGTTATATATATCATTTCGAGTTTCTTAACTTAGTAATCTCATTTCTTATGTATATCACACATTGTTAATATACTTAGTGAGATACTTACTCATCATAATCTCATGTCAACCATATATATATGTCTATATATACCACAACATGTACTTTTTACAAATTTGTAACGTTCGTGAATCGCCGGTCAACTTGGGTGATCAATTGTCTATATGAAACTTATTTCATTTAATCAAGTCTTAACAAGTTTGATTGCTTAACACGTTGGAAACATTTAGTCATGTAAATATCAATCTCAATTAATATATATAAACATGGAAAAGTTCGGGTCACTACAGAATACATGCGCTTTTTATGTTTTACATACTAGACACGAGTACTTTAACTTTATATATGTGTGGGTGACATAACGCCACAAATTTTCCCCTTAGCTCGGTAATGTTTAACTATTGGTTTATGAACCGGTAGACGCGAATCTTAGATATGGATCCATAGGGTTTGACATCCCCACTCGGGCTAGTTGTGCTAGCATTTAACGGGTGTTTAATAATTCATCTGTTTTAACTCACTCGCCAAGTGTACTTTTAGGGGTTGATATATTGTTTTACGTTAAGTTAGTTACCAAATGCCCACGGTTAAGCATATACTTTTCATACTATTTTGAATACGAAATCTCGTGGTCTACATTACATTGTTGATTACAATAAAACTATAGCTCACCAACATTCGTGTTGACATTTTAAAGCATGTTATTTCTCAGGTGCTTAGACGTTGTTGCTTCCGCTGTTATAGTCTTGCTGTTATAGACTTGATGTCATAGACTTGCTGTTACAGACTCGATGTGTTAGACTCTCGCTGCATTGTTTAGAGATGTCTCAATCATGGAACTTTTACTTTGCATTCACAACTTATGTTACATTTAAACAATGGTTTTGTAATGACCTTTGTGTCACATACTCATGTTAATGCTTTCTATTCGTAGAAGCTCGTTATCTTTTGTAAAATATTTGACGTTGGTAAAAACGTTATCTTTTCATGAATGCAAAACTTGTTTTAAAACAGCATATAGTGTTGTAACTGTGTGATGGACTTGTTGTTGATGATCCGTACACGTTGATTTTGTACGGGACATTACATTTGGTATCAGAGCATTGGTTGTAGGGAATTAGGTTGCATTAGTGTGTCTTGACCGGGTCGAGTAGGATTCACTAATAGGACTAATCTACAACTTGCTCGTTTACTTGTTTCTGCGGAACTGCTGCATGCTACTGCTTACTTTTACTGCTATATGTTCTTGCCGTATGCTACTGCTTATTCTCGCTACTGCATGCCACTATCTGCTTTTGATTGCATGTTACTTCGGTATGATACTGTTATTATTGTCATGCTATGTACTACTGTAGACGACCTAGGCTGCTGTAGTTATTATGCCTGATTATGTGCTTGCTATATGTCTTACTGACATGGAAAAAGTTATTTTTCCTTGTTCAGATGTCGGACATACCGCCTATGATCATTGACTTTGAGAGTGATTCAGATTCGTCTACTACTTCGCCTACTATTGTTGCTGACTCACCTATTCCGTCACCGCTACCCTCCGACGACTCTGGTGATTCGTCTTCTGGGGATAGTAGTCACACGCCTGACCTAATGGTTATCTCAAACAGTGACTAGGATCCCAAGGAGATCCCAGATCCACCCAGCCCTAGTCTCCCGGGGCCACAACATCATTCCGATGGTGCCATGATTCTTGGGGGAAACGGGGGCAGTCCCTTTCGTAACGAGCGTGGACATTGGGCCAGACGCACCGCTGACGAACGAGTTGTGCCAGTTTCACCTGGAAGATATCGGATTATGATCACTGGCCAGACACTTTCTCCCGCACGTGATGTACCTGCACTACCATCAGACGATTCGGATAGTTCGTCATCAGATGAGACCAGCGAGGAGGATCCCGAGGAGGATTCTGAGGAGGACTGCGAGGAGGAGCCTATACCGCCACCCTCTACCCCGCCGAAGAAGCGTTACCACTATGACGGTACTGTTATTCCAGGGGTAAATGGAGGCAAGCCGTTTGTGAACGCACATGGACAGTTGGTTAGGGTCACCGCCCGTAAGCGGGTTGCGCCGTATCCTGCTGATCCATTCGTGCGTAAGGTCGCCCGTTATGCACCATCTACTTCTGGTGCTACATCTGCACCACCGGCGCCACCTGCACCATCTGCACCATCTGCATCACCTACACCACCTGCCCCACCAGCACCTCCCACCACTGAGGAGCTGATGAGAGAAGTGCGTGCCCTACGTGCCCGCGTGACTGAGCTCGAGGACCAGGTGTCTCTCATGATGGACATCATTTATCCACCATCACCATAGGACTATTGTATTAGATTTCATTATGTATTCCTGTTAGTAGTTTCATGATTTCATTCATGTATTGTACGAAACTTATGAAGTTGTATTCAACTTTTTCTTATTATGAATGGAACTTAATGTTGTTTGAATTATTGTACGACGTTTTATTATATGATGTTTTTTGTGTTATCTGCAACTAGTTTGCCATACTTAGTTAACATGTATTGCGTTAATTCCATATTGGTTACCCTATACTATGACGTTTGATATCGGCTAAAAAGTCACGTTTTTACCCCCGATATTGAGTCCCAAAAAGCATAAAGTTCAGAGCTTTGTCAGCAAAATAATCGTTTTTTCGGTTAAATTTGTAGGTAAAGTAATTACGAAGACGATGCAAAAAGAATCAAGGGAAACAGAGCAAAAACGAAGATTCTAGAGTGAAAACGGTGAAAGACAAGAAATCAAGTTACGATCCAGTGAATCATGGCTGACCAGACCAAAAACGGCCTGCCATATGGCCTGACAGTATGTAAATGGCCTGCCAAATACGGCCCACCAAACGGCCTGCCATACGGCCTGCCAAGCAAACGGCCTGCCAAATACGGGCCACCAAACGGGCTGCCATACGGCCTGCCAGCCATTTTCTGGCAATTTCCTAGTCTATTTAAAGGGCTTTTTGTCATCCATTTTCGACACACCTCTCTTCACTCTCTCACTATAATACACTTTCTCCCGCTAGAGCTTTCAAGGCCTTCTCACCTCTGAGCGGGAAATTAAGTACCCGGAGGCGAACGCCGAAGATTGTACTAGGAGCAGTTTAGAGGTTGTCAGCACTTGTAATGGTTCAGATCTCGTCTGTAAACGGTGAACGCTTTCCTTAATTTAATAAAGTTATTATCTTGAGTTGCTTTCACTTTGCATGATTATCTATCTGTTACAATTGTTTATCATGTGTTGAATATGTTATCTGAAACTTATCATATTGTTATGCTGAAACCTTGACGGTCTAGAAGTTTAATTTACGGATCACCCTTTCCGCTTATTCACGTGGCTATAACCTAGTATTAGGACCTGATCAACCCTAGGATACAAGGTAAGTAGTTATGTGTGCTCAACGTCACAATAGGGATATAGTACCTACGTACGAATAACCATTTATTCATCATAGAAGAGCTGCCCATTTAGGTTGTGATTAGAGTTAGCAATAGAGAGTTCAGTGAACACTAGCTTACTCAGAATCATGATTCGCATCAAAAGCAATGTTCTTGAGATGTTGTAAGATGATCCGGGGTTGAATAAGTGATCGCAAATGAGAGACTTCTATCCCAGTTAGCAGTACCTTAGAATATCTAAGATTGCACATCTGTTAATGTTAAGGAATAGCATAGTGATTGAGTGGTAGGATATTGCTTTAGTTAGACCAACTAGAATTAAGAAAAGCTGAGACTTTCCTTTATTGGGTATACCACTTTGTTCATGTACCTAGGATTCTATCCATAAGGTCGTTTAAACCCTTTAGGTTAACGTTGGGAGTAGGGATATCCGTCTTAGCCAGAATCTTCAAGGCCTAAACTCTTAGTGACAAATTAGTTAGGTTCACAGCCCAGTTGATTGAGGTTTAGTGTTTATCCTAGGAAGTTAAACTCTTGCGATAATTCCCCTTCAGAATACTATTCTTCATACCTATCTATCTTTACTTTTATAGTTAAATTACTATTCTACTTAGTTAAACTTAATCTATCACCTCTTGTCATTAGGGTTAACTATATAGGCACTTTTATCCCACATTACTGAGCAAACATACAAAAATACGGACCTGAGTTATATTTACCACTTACTCGTAAAAAGGAAGACAAGTAGGTGAGTTATATCTAGGAACCCCAGCTAAATATAAATAATAAAACCATTACTCTCTTTTGGTAGCTAAATTCTGACGTGTTGCGACCTAACGACACCGCACAAATAAACCGTCCGTTTTGGCCATATCATAAGTAGAAGTAAGTTTTTGGCGCCGCTGCCGGGGACTTATTTTCTATCTGTTAAGGTAATCGTTGATTCTATCAAGATATCTGAGATTCTTGAGTGGTGTCTAAGAAAGACAATTATACACGGACTTGGTTGTTGGATTTTCCGAACAGTCTCCAATTATATTGGAACTAAAAGGATCCTGCCTCTCCGATGTCTGCCTGGCCACTTGCTTCAAAGATAAATTGACAAGAATCACACATGCTTAACAAGCAGAGAGTTTGTCGGTATAGGATTTAAAGTCGCCATTATGGTAAACCCTTTTCAAATTATAAAAACAAAATATTAATTATGGTTTTAATTTCTGTAGTTTCCAGTTCAAACTTGAAACGTCTCGTCCATATTACTATTGTGACGATCGCTCCAAATCCATATGGACGAATACGTCATTCATCGATTTCATTGCGATGTATTTGACCTCTATATGATACGTTTTGTAAATATTGCATTCTTTTGAAAAGGCACACCATAAATGAATATTTAAATCAAAGGTTTTAGACATCTGATGATTTCTACATATAGACAATCACCGTAAATAATAGTTTACAATAGTACTTCCATTGACAACGCAGTCAAAATAAGATACATGGTGATGATTTGGTGAATGCAACGTTTCCTTGATAAATATGCCATGTAAGACTCCATGCACATAGCTTGTCTAACATATAAGCAAACAGCGGAAGACTTCTAGGAACCTGAGAATAAACATGCTTAAAAGTGTCAACACAAAAGTTGGTGAGCTCATAGTTTTAATGTTGCGCATAATCTGTATATAAAGATGGATCACAAGATTTCAGTTGTTTCATCCAGAAACGTTTATCAAAAGATTCTACGTAACAGAGCACCCTGGTAACTGAACTTTAACGTCTATATAATAAGTACCCTTTGTATAATAATCTTAATAATACACGCAAACCAACGTATACGCTTCTCAAATAGCATACGTCCGTTAAAAGGCTAGTGCTCTAGCTCGGACGGGGATGTCAAGCCCTATGGAACCATATACCACTATTCGCGCCCACCAGTTCTTATAACCGGCAGTTACTAGTTACCAAAGCTAAGAGATTTTCGGTTCAAACTCAGTGTAGAATTAAGTATGTACTTGTATCCATTGTGTTTAAAATATATTGCATGTATTCTCAGCCCAAAAATATATATTGCAAAAGCAATTAAAAAGGGAGCAAATGAAACCCACCTTAGCAGCACATAAGGCCATTCACCAAAAAGTGACCGAAACTCAGAATGCAAAATTAACCGTAGATCTCAACCTATAGACCATATGTTGGTCAATACATGTCTAATAAGATAGGTTGGGTCATAGTGTATCACAATCTTAATGCTCGAGATTGACATACAAAAGTTATCAAAAGTCATTTCAAAAAGTCAACCTGACCCAATATGATCTTTTAAAATCTATACTATAGTTTGAATGATCATGGTAATCGAAAATAGTTTAACATTTCACATGGTTTCCCAATACTTGAATAATTAGACTATAGTTTTATAAAGCTTTAAAATATGATAAAATAGTCAATTTTGACAATTGTTCAACAAATCGAGACGTGTCCTATATAAGGATTCATTTACTCTGCCGGTAATATTCAAAAATCCACTTTATCAATCTTATTAACAAGTTGTTTAAATATCAATTGCAGATTCAAAAGCAATTTCAATTAACGTTAATCATAATTCAGTTGATCATAACTTTTAATTCGTTCACCGAAATTACACGGTTTCTAAATGAAAAGTTATTGATTTTTCGCCAGCTTTCCAACGACATGCATATCATATACCTTTTATCAGTAATATTTGTATTTAATTCATGATTCATTATAAACTGTTTAACGATGAAATTTATCATACAAGCATACATAAACATATATTTACTCGAGCACTAGACATGGATACACAATTAATATATAAAAGATAAGATATGAATGCTCACGTATCAATATTGTGATTCAATATTGCAGAAAAGTACGTAGACGCAACAGAGATGATAAACACTAGGTTTGATTTGCAAACAATACCCATGAATATTACCCATAACTTCCATAGTTATAACCCATAATTTCCTTAGCTCTATCCCGTTTGAAAACCCATTTTGAAAGTGACACGCTCATGACCTCGTCGTAGTATTTTATGTATAAATAATAATAATACTAATACTACTAATAATGATAAGATTAATAATAATATTAATCTTAATAATAATATAAATAATAATAATAATTAATAATAATAATAATAATAATAATAATAATAATAATAATAATAATAATAATAATAATAATAATAATAATATAAGTATATATATATATGTTTATAGAGAGAGATAGATGTATTTGTGTATGTGTCTCGAAGCCAAAACTGATCGACTTTATAGATGTTTTGTGGAATCAGTCCCCATGCGATCGCATGGGGTTTTAGTGTGTAGGCCATGCGATCGCATGGCTTCATTTTACATCTCACATCATTTTTTGTCCTACGCTTGTCGACATATTTATTAATTATATTTATAATATATAATTTATATAATTAATTATATATTATATTAAATTCACGTGCATAGTTGACTTGTAATTTTTGTTCCGATATGTCGTACGTCGTCACTCGACTTATGTCCCGGTTCCGGTTTCTCGAACGCATTTTTGTATGCTTAGAAAACTTGCATTTTACGTTTCGTGACTCGTACTCTTGTCAATATATAGTCTTAAATTATCCATAAACTATACCACTCAAAGTATATCTTAAACTTTCAAGTATTTTGGTCATTTACTTCTATAAATCATCGTCTCGTTATATACATATACATATATACATTTTCATTTTAAAATAGTATTTTACTGTAGCAAAGTTACTGCAGCAAAGTTTTTTACTGTAGCAAATAGTGATTTTTGAAAACACTGTAGCTTTTCGGATACTGTAGCAATTCAAAAATACTGTAGCAAATTAGTGTTTTACTGGTTCATCTTAAACGTTTTAGTTACTTATCTAAATATCAATCAGATAATCAAACCAATAAGGTTAATGCACAGTATCATTTTCATAACACTTTGTTACATTTTCAAGTTATAGTATATATATGTATCTATTTACATATAATTGTTCGCGAATCGTTGAGAAAAATCGAAGGGTATTTGAATAGTTTAAAATTTTGAGATTCAACTTCATAGACTTTGCTTATCGTGTCGGAAACGTTAAAGATTAAGTTTAAATTTGGTCAAAAATTTTCAGGTCATCACAACTATAAACGTGGTACGTTATTCATTGATCACACAGCGAGGTATTTGACCTCTATATGATACATTTTAGAAAATATTGCATTCGTTTCATAAAAAGCACACTATTATTATACATAATGCATGTTTTAAACAATTGGGCGATTATTTAATGAATAATCCCAATAATACATCGATTTTCAAATACTACACACGTGACATAACAGTCAAATATAATACATGTCAAAGGTTTTATTGAATGCAACACTTTATTTAATTAAAAGCATGAGACTCGATGCACAGCTTGCTCAGATAATGCAATAGCGGAAGACTTTCTTAAGGACCTGAGAATAAACATGCTTAAACAGTCAACACAAAGGTTGGTGAGATACATAGGTTTAGCATCGATATAAATATAGACCACAAGATTTCATAGTTATAAATATATGTACACTCGCAAGTGTATAAAAGTATTCTATAAGTTGTTGAGCGCTTCGGTAACCATACTTAACCATTAATGTGACATATTCCCTTTATTATGAAATCTCCCTACAATGTACCAAGTGTAGTAAAAATGAAGTACTATGCAACCGTTTACGATACTAGAGCGACTAGCCCGGTTGGGGTTGTCAAACCCGATAGATCTATCAATAGGATTCGCATATACATGTTCTTACAACATGTAAATATTAGTTACCAAGCTATTAGGGAAGATATGCAAAGTGGTACAACTCAATGTAGAATATATTTTAAGTACTTGTGTCTATGGCGTAAAACATAAAATGCATGTATTCTCATCCTAAAATATTTGTAGAGTTTAAAAATGGGACTATATACTCACAATAGTAAAAGTATATTAATAATAAGTTATCAACTTATTAAAAATATGACCGTCGTCCTTGGATTCACGAACCTATAACAATAATAACGATTCAGATAATAATACGACATATGAATAAAATAAAGCAAGTTCATAGAATACTTATATAATAATTTTTAACATTTTATGTTAGTAGTCCATTGTTAGTAGTCCTTTGTTAGTAGTCCAAAATAGTCCGAAAAGTCCAACAGTCCAATAATCGGTGTATATATATATATATATATATATATATATATATAATCTTAGAATTACCCCACGACGTATTGTATACGTATTGTATTTGCATCAACCCAGAGACGTATTGTATACTTATTGACTTAGAATTAACTAAGACGTATTGTGTACGTATTGTCTTAGGATTTATCAAAACGTATTGTATACTTATTGTCATGGAATGTACCAAGATTATTATATATATATATACAATCTCGGAATTAACTAAGATTATAATATTTTGTTATACTAATGATAACATATCCAAATATATATAGGATATAGGAAAAGTTAACAAGGATATGGTTAATATAGTTTTTACAATATAAATTTCGTCCATACAACGTTAATTTTAGCAGATTTTGTTTTGCTCGCCAAATATTCATTACAACTCCGTTTAAAGTGAATCAAATTGCTATGGATTCCTTATGAAGTTGATTTTTCAAAAACAATTCGAAAAATTCAGCCCATGTATTAATATTCAGAGTTTTACCCTCTTTTTGTGTCGGTGGATAGATTTGGAAAAATCCCGGCATCCACCCAATATATGATTTTTGATAAAATACTTCCACTTTGTCTAAAATCATGAAAAAAAAATACCGGAAGTCTTATTTACATATATTAACATATTTCCAAAGTCTTAGCCTCGAACTCAAAGTCTAAGATAGGTTTTTAATTCCCAACCCAAAACAGCCCGCTTTTTACCGAATGGAGATTAAAGGATATATGTTAAGTTTCAAGGTGTTCTTCATATGTACAAGTTATAAGTTCTTATATTAACTTAATATAACGTCATAATACATATAAATAAGTGTTATTAGAGTTAAGTTAGAAAGATTAGATTAGTTTTTCAAACAAGCTTGGTGTTCACCAAAACAAGTTCTAGTTTTTACAAGTTTTATAAGTATAATAAGATAGCAACTATATAAGGAATTGAACAAGGATTTTGAGAAGTATTTTACCTTGATTATGAAGAGGAAAGTTGCTGAGATTAAAGTATGATATGAGAGCATTCAAGTGTGTATTTTTAGTTTAAGAAAATGTGGAGTAAAAATGAGTTAAAATGGTCCTTATTTATAAGCTTATAATTTTGGCTTTTAGTGAAAATATCTAAGATAAGTTAAATTGTATTAAGTCATGCATGACATATTAAATTGATTAGGTCATGGATGACATATTACACAAATAATTACAGATTTCTATTGGTATATACCAATAGTAAATACTTCTAGAAGCTGTGTATAATACGGGTAAAAATGCCATATGAATACGAGTAGAATTCTTGAGAAAATTGAACTGAAATACGAGTATAGCTATCCTTTATATGTATTTGTAAAGTGTATTCAATACTTGTAAGGATGTATTTACACTCGTAATACATTATATGTAAATACATTTTAACATAATTTAATTACGTCATTTAAATAGTAACATATATATTGTTCAAAAACTCTTTAAATTAGTAGTATGAAAATATATATATATAATACTTTGTTAGTATACTTAATGAGATATTTAATTATCATATTTTCAAGTTGAATATATATAAATTCATATATATACACAATAATTAAATAATTAAACAATTAAATCAAGTTATGACGATCGTGAATCGTCGGAATAAAAGGGTGACCAAAAGCTTGTGTAAAACTCTTTCTGGAGGTTCAAGATTTATTAAAATTCATTGCTTATCAAGTCGGAATTATATAAAGATTAAGTTTTAATTTGGTCAGAAATTTCCGGGTCGTCACAGTACCTACCCGTTAAAGAAATTTCGTCCCGAAATTTGATCGAGGTCGTCATGGCTAACAATAAGAATGTTATTATGACAAATATAAGTTGATTCATAGGGTTTTATCATGATTTAGAAATATGGATAAAATAATTCGATTACTCAAAACGTATGAGTGAAGCTATCGTAAAAGAGTGAAATGAAAAAATAGGGATTCGTCTTATCTTTTGACGTCATCACGGTTAATCTCCGGATTAAAGAAAATATTTGTAATCTCTATAAGATTTGATTCTTTGGCAATTAAGGAAATTATGATCCTCTTCGATTTAATGCAATAATCTGTCTCTATTTCTCTGTCGGATATTTTACTATAAATCAACCTCCTACGTTTCCTTATTTCCACATCTCCCATCTTTTATACTTTCTTCCTTTCTTCGTACTTCCAAAACATTCTTCAATATGCTCCATCCAGTTTTAATTCTTGATATATTCTTGACTATCACATCTGTCATTCTTCTTTTTCATCTTCCACCGGAGGAATCCGTTAATTTCTACTATGCTCTTGGGTTTATAGTGTTCTTAGTTTTCCCGTATCTTTATATTGCTATACGCATCGATATACACGGTTTGTGATTTCTGCGTTGTCTTCGTGCTTATATTTTTCCTTATATTTTGGAGTTTCATGCTTCCGTCTTCTTTTCCCGACTTCAAGTCAAGCGAATAATGGTCTAGAATTCATAGATATGAAATTCGGAATGAACATAGCTAATGCTCTAAGAGAGAAATTGTAATAGCACAATTTAACTTGTGAAATTACCAGAATCCAAAGGAAAAGATAGAACTATCAATAGAATATGTTCTTGATATGTTTAGAGATTAGATTGAATGTAAGAGTCATGTAACATGGCACATGATGACCTTATGGTCTGTGAATCATTACGTTCCATTTAGAAACTCAGCATGACTTACTGTAATATAATCACATTGATCAAGTGTCATTATATTATACTAACTCATGCTTCAGTTCCCAACATTACTTCAAAAACATTCATTCTTTACACTCAGAGGTTTCAGATATTTAGAAACTAAAATAGTTTTCTTTATGATGTGATACAGATAACGCGAAGGAATAAATGATTTCAGATAAGAATGGTTATGAAAATATCTTCAGAAATATGAAGGATATTTATAATGGAAGATACGATGATATCTTAGAATATTTAAGATAAGAGGATGATGAAGAATATTGTCCGCAAGGGTTTTAGAGTAAGGAGCAAGGTATTTGCTAAGGATTTTAGCAGACACCGAATCATTTAGATTCTTTGAAGGTAGATTTCGTCCATGTGATTTGTCCACAGCCTCCTTCAGGGTTTGATCAATCCGTTTTCCAGTTCCAAACCTTCTCTTTTTCTGTGCTTTGCTAACACAATATTCTTTATCATCAACTTTTGACTGTTACGGTTGTCTACAGTTTCTGCTGCTTCATTCAGCTTTTTCAAAACTTCATAGTACTGATTCGTAGGCTTAAGTGCTATTCCGGATTTCAGAATTATAATTCCAGGAAATAACATTATATGTATATGCAGAAATGATGTGAGATTCAAGAATAATTATTGATGCTTCCTGGGGTTTGGTATGACAATTATTTTTACAAGATGTAGATGGGTACATGACAAGGTTTTATCGTGATCTTTCAGAGAGATTTAAGTCAAAGAGCAATAAAGTTGCTGGTAAGCTTACTACTAATGTGGTGGAATATAAAAGGTTCCCCGGTAACGATGGCGAAAAGATAATGTATATATCAAGGTTATAATAAGGCTACTCCGGATGAAAAGTCGAAGTTGTCTTATTGGAGCTGTGACAAAATTCACTATTTTGAAAAGGGATTGTAAAGTTATTTTGGGTAATAATAATGCTAAAGGATCTGACATGGATACGTGTTGAACCTTTACTTAGGTTCAAGTGTCCTCCGAATGCATATCTATATGCATATATTCTTCGTATGTATCATGTGATTGGTTCATTCCCTCGATTGTTCCTTAGTTGAGATGTTTTCAAGAATTTTGAAGGGTTTAGACGCAGGTTGTCATCGTCAATATCCGTATAATGAATTCGTCGTGAATCTTGAATGATACGAATATCTTTATGAGTTCTGTGAATGAAAGTGATGTTCTAGTATAGTTTGAATTTAAAGTATGATTTTGAAGGATGTGGGAATTTAAGATTGATGGCACTTCTTAAATCTTGACTTGGATTTTGATCTGTCAAAATCAGAATATGTAATTGAATTGGTATGGAAAATGGTTGTCTTGAATTTTGTGAAATGATGTATATTGCTATGAAAGGAGAGAGTATAATTAACGATTGTCGAAACATTATTGAAAATATACAGTGTAACATATTAATGTGAACTTAAGTATTTCTCGGGTATTACCTACCCGTTAAAATAAAATTTTGCAAGTAATATTTTGTATAAAAGAATTTTTATTACAGTCTTTATAAAAATATATGTATGTATATTTTCTTCAGATGTAATATGGATTTAATGAGTTAATATCATATTAATCTCATTTGGTTTACGGTTGGAACTTGAAATGAATAATCCCTAAAACTTTAGAGATTACATAATCGCCGTGGAATATTTCTTCAACGTAAATGAAATAATGAATTAATACTTCATCACTCATTATTGTTGGTATCCCTCAGTGCCTGCAGTGCGTATGATGTTGATGCTCGTAATGCGGCTTGCGATGTTGAGGCTTGTGATGTTGTTGGTACTGCTACTGCTGGTGCTGGTAGTGGTTTGATGTGAGTATAGATGATGAGAATTTGTTTTGTTTTGTATTGTGAAATAAGATGTTTAAAGTTTCTTGAATAAAAAGAGAGGTCAAGAGCTTTATAAAGGGAATAAAATGATGTATGATGCACTTGCTAATGAAGTTTTGCTTTTCATGACAGTAATTTTTTTTACTAAATAATTCACCATGCAAGATACGGAGTAAAGGTCGGATAGCCTCAATAATATTAGTAATATTATACTCGTTGCGGCATATCCTGGAAAGGAGAGAGAAATTGGTGTTACGAACTGGTTCACCGGTAAGTGCCTCATGTTCTTCACCAAGAGGGCAATGTGGTGGATAGAAGGGATCACCTTCTTCTTGTCTTCAATGATTAAGTAGACTACGAACCCATCCCCAATTCATCCAAAATAGATGATGGCTAATTGGTTGATCCATTCCGGTCACACTGCATTCGGAGCTCGAGTGAAACTCCATATCAGAATTCGAGGGACTTGAACTAGTGGAGAGTTCTATTTCGTACGATTGAATAAAAGATTTTTCGATATGAAATGATTTCCGGCTATCGGATGGTATTCTAATTACATAGAATATCTATATATATATAGAGTAAAAGATTTCATAGATTACGGAGGAATTTACGGAATATGTCAGGCAAAGTTTACAGTAACAGATATGCTAAGATATGATTTAGCAGATATACTAAGATATGAATTTTGTCTATACACTATCTATGCAATAATTGTAGTAAGACACATCAAGACTTAAGATGATAAACAGGTTGAAATGTCCCGTTCTTATTGATTAAAAACGTTCCATATTAATTGATTTCGTTGCGAGGTTTTGACCTCTATATGAGACGTTTTTCAAAGACTGTATTCATTTTTAAAACAAACGATAACCTTTATTTCATAAATAAAGGTTTAAAAAGCTTTACGTAGATTATCAAATAATGATAATCTAAAATATCCTGTTTACACACGACCATTACATTATGGTTTACAATACAAACATGTTACATCGAAATCAGTTTCTTGAATGCAGTTTTTACACAATATCATACAAACATGGACTCCAAATCTTGTCCTTATTTTAGTATGCAACAACGGAAGCTCTTAGTATTCACCTGAGAATAAACATGCTTTAAACGTCAACAAAAATGTTGGTGAGTTATAGGTTTAACCGATATATATCAAATCGTAACAATAGACCACAAGATTTCATATTTCAATACACATCCCATACATAGAGATAAAAATCATTCATATGGTGAACACCTGGTAACCGACATTACCAAGATGCATATTTAAGAATATCCCCATCATTCCGGGATCCTCCTTCGGACATGATATAAATTTCGAAGTACTAAAGCATCCGGTACTTTGGATGGGGTTTGTTAGGCCCAATAGATCTATCTTTAGGATTCGCGTCAATTAGGGTGTCTGTTCCCTAATTCTTAGATTACCAGACTTAATAAAAAGGGACAAATTCGATTTCGATAATTCAACCATAGAATGTAGTTTCACGTACTTGTGTGTATTTTTAAATCATTCATAAAACCTGCATGTATTCTCATCCCAAAAATATTAGATTTTAAAAGTGGGACTATAACTCACTTTCACAGATTTTTACTTCGTCGGGAAGTAAGACTTGGCCACTGGTTGATTCACAAACCTATAAAAATATATACATATATATCAAAGTATGTTCAAAATATATTTACAAAACTTTTAATACATTTTGATGTTTTAAGTTTATTAAGTCAGCTGTCCTAGTTAGTAACCTACAACTAGTTGTCCACAGTTAGATGTACAGAAATAAATCAATAAATATTATCTTGAATCAATCCACGACCCAGTGTATACGTATCTCAGTATTGATCACAACTCAAACTATATATATTTTGGAATCAACCTCAACCATGTATAGCTAACTCCAACATTCACATATAGAGTGTCTATGGTTGTTCCGAAATATATATAGATTTGTCGACATGATAGGTCGAAACATTGTATACGTGTCTATGGTATCTCAAGATTACATAATATACAATACAAGTTGATTAAGTTATGGTTGGAATAGATTTGTTACCAATTTTCACGTAGCTAAAATGAGAAAAATTATCCAATCTTGTTTTACCCATAACTTCTTCATTTTAAATCCGTTTTGAGTGAATCAAATTGCTATGGTTTCATATTGAACTCTATTTTATGAATCTAAATAGAAAAATTATAGGTTTATAGTCGAAAAAATAAGTTACAAGTCATTTTTGTAAAGGTAGTCATTTCAGTCGAAAGAACGACGTCTAGATGACCATTTTAGAAAACATACTTCCACTTTGAGTTTAACCATAATTCTTGGATATAGTTTCATGTTCATAATAAAAATCATTTTCCCAGAATAACAACTTTTAAATCAAAGTTTTTCAGAGTTTTTAATTAACTAACCCAAAACAGCCCGCGGTGTTACTACGACGACGTAAATCCGGTTTTACGGTGTTTTTCGTGTTTCCAGGTTTTAAATCATTAAGTTAGCATATCATATAGATATATAACATGTGTTTAGTTGATTTTAAAACTCAAGTTAGAAGGATTAACTTTTATTTGCGAACAAGTTTAGAATTAACTAAACTATGTTCTAGTGATTACAAGTTTAAACCTTCGAATAAGATAGCTTTATATGTATGAATCGAATGATGTTATGAACATCATTACTACCTCAAGTTCCTTGGATAAACATACTAGAAATGAGAAAAATAGATCTATCTTCAAAGGATCCTTGGATGGCTTGAAAGTTCTTGAAGCAGAATCATGACACAAAAACAATTTCAAGTAAGATTTCCACTCGAAATAAGATTGTTATAGTTATAGAAATTGAATTAAAGTTTAAATATGATTATTACCTTGTATTAGAAAGATAACCTACTGTAAGTAACAAAGGTTTCTTGATCTTGGATGATTACTTGGAATGGATTTAGAAAACTTGGAAGTAAACTTGCAATCTTGGAAGTATTCTTGATTTTATGAAACTAGAACTTTTGGAATTTATGAAGAACACTTAGAACTTGAAGATAGAACTTGAGAGAGATCAATTAGATGAATAAAATTGAAGAATGAAAGTGTTTGTAGGTGTTTTTGGTCGTTGGTGTATGGATTAGATATAAAGGATATGTAATTTTGTTTTCATGTAAATAAGTCATGAATGATTACTCATATTTTTGTAATTTTATGAGATATTTCATGCTAGTTGCCAAATGATGGTTCCCATATGTGTTAGGTGACTCACATGGGCTGCTAAAAGTTGATCATTGGAGTGTATATACCAATAGTACATACATCTAAAAGCTGTGTATTGTACGAGTACGAATACGGGTGCATACGAGTAGAATTGTTGATGAAACTGAACGAGGATGTAATTGTAAGTATTTTTGTTAAGTAGAAGTATTTTGATAAGTGTCTTGAAGTCTTTCAAAAGTGTATGAATACATATTAAAACACTACATGTATATACATTTTAACTGAGTCGTTAAGTCATCGTTAGTCGTTACATGTAAATGTTGTTTTGAAACCTTTAGGTTAACGATCTTGTTGAATGTTGTTAATCCATTGTTTATTATAAAAAATGAGATGTTAAATTGTTATATTATCATGATATTATGATATATAATATATCTTAGTATGATATATATACAGTTAAATGTCGTTACAACGATAATCGTTACATATATGTCTCGTTTTGAAATCATTAAGTTAGTAATCTTATTTTTACATATGTATTTCATTGTTAATACACTTAATAATATATTTACTTATCATTTAATATAATTAACCAAGTGTATCAATATCTTAATATGATTCATATGTACCTAGTAAGACGTTGTTATAACGATAATCGTTATATATATCGTTTTCGAGTTTCTTAAATTAATAGTCTCATTTTTATGTATATAACTCATTGTTAAAATACCTAATGAGATACATACTTATAATAAAATCATGTTAACTATATATATAACCATATATATGTCATCGTATAGTTTTTACAAGTTTTAACGTTCGTGAATCACCGGTCAACTTGGGTGGTCAATTGTCTATATGAAACCTATTTCAATTAATCAAGTCTTAACAAGTTTGATTGCTTAACATGTTGGAAACACTTAATCATGTAAATAAAAATTTCATTTAATATATATATAAACATGGAAAAGTTCGGGTCACTACAGTACCTACCCGTTAAATAAATTTCGTCCCGAAATTTTAAGCAGTTGGAGGTGTTGACGTATCTTCTGGAAATAAATGCGGGTATTTCTTCTTCATCTGATCTTCACGCTCCCAGGTGAACTCAGGTCCTCTACGAGCATTCCATCGAACCTTAACAATCGGTATCTTGTTTTGTTTAAGTCTCTTAACCTCACGATCTATTATTTCGACGGGTTCTTCAATGAATTGAAGTTTTTCATTGATTTGGATTTCGTCCAACAGAATAGTGAGATCTTCTTTAGCAAAACATTTCTTCAAATTTGAGATGTGGAAAGTGTTATGTACAGCCGCTAGTTGTTGAGGTAGCTCCAGTTGGTAAGCTACTGGTCCGATACGATCTATAATCTTGAATGGTCTAATGTACCTTGGATTTAGTTTCCCCCGTTTACCAAATCGAACAACGCCTTTCCAAGGTGAAACCTTAAGCATGACCATTTCTCC
The DNA here is from genome assembly GCF_046630445.1 of Rutidosis leptorrhynchoides. NCBI lineage: Eukaryota > Viridiplantae > Streptophyta > Magnoliopsida > Asterales > Asteraceae > Rutidosis > Rutidosis leptorrhynchoides. The sequence goes on from NC_092339.1 coordinate 136,853,914, forward strand.
AATTTGAAACTCTATATCTTTTCTTTTACTGTCCGCGTAGCTCTTTTGTCGACTCTGGGCGGTTTTCAATCTTTGTTGAATTTGGATGATTTTCTCGGTAGTTTCTTGTATTATCTTCGGACCCGTAATCTGTCTATCCCCCACTTCACTCCAACAAATCGAAGACCTGCACTTTCTACCATAAAGTGCTTCAAACGGTGCCATCTCAATGCTTGAATGGTAGCTGTTGTTGTAGGAAAATTCTGCTAACGGTAGATGTCGATCCCAACTGTTTCCAAAATCAATAACACAAGCTCGTAGCATGTCTTCAAGCGTTTGTATCGTCCTTTCGCTCTGCCCATCAGTTTGTGGATGATAGGCAGTACTCATGTCTAGACGAGTTCCCAATGCTTGCTGTAATGTCTGCCAGAATCTTGAAATAAATCTGCCATCCCTATCAGAGATAATAGAGATTGGTATTCCATGTCTGGAGACGACTTCCTTCAAATACAGTCGTGCTAACTTCTCCATCTTGTTATCTTCTCTTATTGACAGGAAGTGTGCTGACTTGGTGAGACGATCAACTATTACCCAAATAGTATCATAACCACTTGCAGTCCTTGGCAATTTAGTAATGAAATCCATGGTAATGTTTTCCCATTTCCATTTCGGGATTTCAGGTTGTTGTAGTAGACCTGTTGGTTTCTGATGTTCAGCTTTGACCTTAGAACACGTCAAACATTCTCCTACATATTTAGCAATATCGGCTTTCATACCTGGCCACCAAAAATGTTTCTTAAGATCCTTGTACATCTTCCCTGTTCCAGGATGTATTGAGTATCTGGTTTTATAAGCTTCTCTAAGTACCATTTCTCTCATATCTCCAAATTTTGGTACCCAAATTCTTTCAGCCCTATACCGGGTTCCGTCTTCCCGAATATTAAGATGCTTCTCCGATCCTTTGGGTATTTCATCCTTTAAATTTCCCTCTTTTAAAACTCCTTGTTGCGCCTCCTTTATTTAAGTAGTAAGGTTAGTGTGAATCATTATATTCATAGATTTTACTTGAATGGGTTCTCTGTCCTTCCTGCTTAAGGCGTCGGCTACCACATTTGCCTTCCCCGGGTGGTAACGAATCTCAAAGTCGTAATCATTCAACAATTCAATCCACCTACGCTGCCTCATATTCAGTTGTTTCTGATTAAATATGTGTTGAAAACTTTTGTGATCGGTATATATAATACTTTTGACCCCATATAAGTAGTGCCTCCAAGTCTTTAATGCAAAAACAACCGCGCCTAATTCCAAATCATGCATCGTATAATTTTACTCGTGAATCTTCAATTGTCTAGAAGCATAAGCAATCACCTTCGTCCGTTGCATTAATACACAACCGAGACCTTGCTTTGATGCGTCACAATAAATCACAAAATCATCATTCCCTTCAGGCAATGACAATATAGGTGCCGTAGTTAGCTTTTTCTTCAATAATTGAAACGCTTTCTCTTGTTCATCCTTCCATTCAAATTTCTTCCCTTTATGCGTTAATGCAGTCAAGGGTTTTGCTATTCTGGAAAAGTCTTGGATGAACCTTCTGTAGTAACCAGCTAGTCCTAAAAATTGACGTATATGCTTCGGAGTTTTTGGGGTTTCCCACTTTTCAACAGTTTCTATCTTTGCCGGATCTACCTTAATACCTTCTTTGTTCACTATGTGACCGAGGAATTGAACTTCTTCCAACCAAAATGCACATTTTGAAAACTTAGCGTACAATTCTTACTTCCTCAATACTTCTAACACCTTTCTTAAATGTTCACCGTGTTCTTGGTCATTCTTTGAGTAAATAAGTATGTCATCAATGAAAACAATGACAAACTTGTCAAGGTATGGTCCACACACTCGGTTCATAAGGTCCATGAACACAGCTGGTGCATTAGTTAAACCAAACGGCATGACCATAAACTCGTAATGACCATAACGCGTCCTATAAGCAGTTTTTGGAATATCATCCTCCTTTACTCGCATTTGATGATATCCAAAACGTAAATCGATCTTCGAATAAATCGACGAACCTTGTAGTTGATCAAATAAGTCGTCAATTCTCGGCAGTGGATAACGGTTTTTGATGGTAAGTTTGTTCAACTCTCTGTAGTCAATACACAACCTAAATGTACCATCCTTCTTTTTGACAAACAAAACAGGAGCTCCCCATGGTGATGTGCTTGGTCGAATGAAACCACGTTCTAATAGTTCTTGCAGTTGGCTTTGCAGTTCTTTCATCTCGCTGGGTGCGAGTCTATAAGGAGCACGAGCTATTGGTGCAGCTCCTGGTACAAGATCTATTTGAAATTCAACAGATCGATGTGGAGGTAGTCCCGGTAATTCTTTCGGAAATACATCGGGAAATTCTTTTGCGACGGGAACATCATTGATGCTCTTTTCTTCAGTTTGTACTTTCTCGACGTGTGCTAGAACAGCATAGCAACCTTTTCTTATTAGTTTTTGTGCCTTCAAATTACTAATAAGATGTAGCTTCATGTTGCCCTTTTCTCCATACACCATTAAGGGTTCTCCTTCTTCTCGTACAATGCGAATTGCATTTTTATAATATACGATCTCTGCTTTCACCTTCTTCAGCCAGTTCATGCAACTATTACATCAAAACTCCCTAACTCTACTGGTATCAAATCAATCTTAAATATTTCGCTACCCAGTTTAATTTCTCGATTCCGGCATATATTATCTGCTGAAATTAATTTACCGTTTGCTAATTCGAGTAAAAATTTACTATCCAACGGCGTCAATGGACAACTTAATTTAGCACAAAAATCTCTACTCATATAGCTTCTATCCGCACCCGAATCAAATAAAACGTAAGCAGATTTATTGTCAATAAGAAATGTACCCGTAACAAGCTCCGGGTCTTCCTGTGCCTCTGCCGCATTAATATTGAAAACTCTTCCGCGGCCTTGTCCATTCGTGTTCTCCTGGTTCGGGCAATTTCTAATAATGTGGCCCGGTTTTCCACATTTATAACAAACTACATTGGCATAACTTGCTCCGACACTACTTGCTCCGCCATTACTCGTTCCGACACCATTTGTTCCTTTCGTTCTGTTAACCCCTGGTCCGTAGACCTCACACTTTGCCGCGTTATGACCATTTCTTTTACACTTGTTTCAAAATTTGGTGCAGAACCCCGAGTGATACTTTTCACACCTTTGGCATAGCTGCTTCTGATTGTTGTTGTTGTTGCGGTTATTATTGTTGTTGGGATGATTGTTGTAGTTGTTGTTGTTGTTGTTGTTGTTGTTGTTGTTGTTGTTGTTGTTGTTGTTGTTGTTGTTGTTGTTGTTGTTGTTGTTGTTGTTGTTATTGTTGTTATTGTTGTTGTTGTTGTTGTTGTTGTTGGGCCGTTTGTTGTAGTTGCGATTGATGTTGCGATTGTTGGGATAGTTGTTGCGATTATTGTTGTAATTGCTGTTGTTGTTGTATTGGTGATTCTTATCACCGTTTTCCTCCCACTTTCTTTTGACTTGCTTCACATTGGCCTCTTCAGCCTTCTGTTCTTTAATTCTTTCCTCAATCTGGTTCACTAGTTTGTGAGCCATTCTACATGCCTGTTGTATGGAGGCGGGCTCGTGTGAACTTATATCTTCTTAGATTCTTTCCGGTAATCCTTTCACAAATGCGTCGATCTTCTCTTCCTCATCTTCGAACGCTCCCGGACACAATAAGCACAATTCTGTGAATCGTCTTTCGTACGTGGTAATATCAAATCCTTGGGTTCGTAACCCTCTAAGTTCTGTCTTGAGCTTATTAACCTCTGTTCTGGGACGGTACTTCTCGTTCATCAAGTGCTTGAATGCTGACCACGGTAGTGCGTACGCATCATCTTGTCCCACTTGCTCTAAATAGGTATTCCACCATGTTAACGCAGAACCTGTGAAGGTATGCGTAGCGTACTTCACTTTGTCCTCTTCAGTACACTTACTTATGGCAAACACCGATTCGACCTTCTCGGTCCACCGTTTCAATCCAATCGGTCCTTCGGTTCCATCAAATTCCAAAGGTTTGCAGGCAGTGAATTCTTTGTAGGTGCATCCTACACGATTTCCTGTACTGCTAGATCCAAGGTTATTGTTGGTATGTAGCGTAGCCTGTACTGCAGCTATGTTTGAAGCAAGAAAGGCACGCAATTCCTCTTCGCTCATATTCAAGGTGTGTCGAGTAGTCGGTGCCATTTCCTTCAAAATAGTCAAATGAAACGAGTTAATCATATAGAATATCAAGAGTAGTCAATAGTATTTCGTAGCGTAATATGAACTTATTTATAAAAGCTTTTTCTTCATTTTAGTGTTTTATAAGTTTAAATTCGGGTAGTACCTACCCGTTAAGTTCATACTTAGTAGCTAATATACAATTCAACTACTACAATTCTATATGAAAAACTAATTATAATAATATTTCGCGTTCAAACTTTTACACAATATTTTACAAACTTACAATACCGCTTATTTTACATATAGCATGAAATATAGCAGACAATAACTTTGATACAAGATAGTCGTGAAGATAATTCTAGCTAGTACACAAGTTGTTCAGCAAAGGCAATAAAGACACGTAATTCATACGTCCAGAAACAAGTCATGCATTCTGGTTTTACTAGGACTACTTCCCATCCTTGGTCTTGTGGAACATAACCGTTATGGCCATTGATAAGACAGCGTGTTGTAACGTCGTCAAAGGGAAGAGGGTTACGTAATGTCCAACAGTCCCGTAACAATCTAAAAACCTCATTTCTTACCCCAATTACCGACTCCGTCACTTGTGGGAACATTTTGTTTAATAGTTGTAGCCCGATGTTCTTGTTCTCACTTTGGTGAGAAGCGAACATTAATAATCCGTAAGCATAACATGCTTCTTTATGTTGCATGTTAGCCGCTTTTTCTAAATCACGAAGTCCTATATTCGGATATATTGAGTCAAAATAATTTCTTAACCCGTTGCGTAAAATAGCATTTGGGTTCCCCGCAATATATGTGTCAAAGTAAACACATCGTAACTTATGGATTTCCCAATGTGATATCCCCCATCTTTCGAACGAAAGCCTTTTATAAACCAAGGCATTCTTGGAACGTTCTTTGAATGTCTTACAAACTGATCTCGCCTTAAATAGTTGTGCCGAGGAATTCTGACCGACTCTAGACAAGATTTCATCAATCATGTCTCCGGGTAGGTCTCTTAAAATATTGGGTTGTCTATCCATTTTGTGTTTTTATACTGTAAAATAAACAAGAGTTAGATTCATAAAAAAATACTTATTAACACAAGAAATTTTTACATATATCATAAAGCATAAGCACACTATATTACATATATTACACCACACGAATACAACTATCTTATTCCGACTCGCTCGTTTCTTCTTCTTCTGTTTTGGTTCGTTTTGCCAAGTTTCTAGGGATATATGATGTTCCCCTAATACGAGCTGTCGTTTTCCACAACGGTTTAGAAAAACCTGGTGGTTTAGAGGTTCCCGGGTCATTGTTACAACTTAAGGGCTTCGGGGGTTGACGATACATATAAAGTTCATCGGGGTTGGAATTAGATTTCTCTATTTTTATGCCCTTTCCCTTATTATTTTATTTTACCTTTTTAAATTCAGTTGGGGTAATTTCTATAACATCATCGGAATTCTCGTCGGAATCCGATTCATCGGAGAATTGGTAATCCTCCCAATATTTTGCTTCCTTGGCGGAAACACCATTGACCATAATTAACCTTGGTCGGTTGGTTGAGGATTTTCTTCTACTTAACCGTTTTATTATTTCCCCCACTGGTTCTGTTTCTTCTTCCGGTTCTGATTCTTCTTCCGGTTCCGATTCTTCTTCCGGTTCCGACTCTTCTTCCGGTTCCTCTTCGGGAACTTGTGAATCAGTCCACGAATCATTCCAATTTACATTTGACTCTTCATTATTATTAGGTGAGTCAATGGGACTTGCTCTAGAGGTAGACATCTATCACATAATATCAAACACGTTAAGAGATTAATATATCACATAATATTCACATGTTAAAAATATATAGTTTCCAACAAAATTTGTTAAGCAATCATTTTTCAAGTAAACACGTTCGAAGTCCAGACTCACTAATGCATCCTAACAAACTCGATAAGACACACTAATGCAAAATTCTGGTTCTCTAAGACCAACGGTCGGATACCAACTGAAATGTCCCGTTCTTATTGATTAAAAACGTTCCATATTAATTGATTTCGTTGCGAGGTTTTGACCTCTATATGAGACGTTTTTCAAAGACTGCATTCATTTTTAAAACAAACCATAACCTTTATTTCATAAATAAAGGTTTAAAAAGCTTTACGTAGATTATCAAATAATGATAATCTAAAATATCCTGTTTACACACGACCATTACATAATGGTTTACAATACAAATATGTTACATCGAAATTAGTTTCTTGAATGCAGTTTTTACAAAATATCATACAAACATGGACTCCAAATCTTGTCCTTATTTTAGTATGCAACAGCGGAAGCTCTTAGTATTCACCTGAGAATAAACATGCTTTAAACGTCAACAAAAATGTTGGTGAGTTATAGGTTTAACCTATATATATCAAATCGTAACAATAGACCACAAGATTTCATATTTCAATACACATCCCATACATAGAGATAAAAATCATTCATATGGTGAACACCTGGTAACCGATATTAACAAGATGCATATTTAAGAATATCCCCATCATTCCGGGATCCTCCTTCGGACATGATATAAATTTCGAAGTACTAAAGCATCCGGTACTTTGGATGGGGTTTGTTAGGCCCAATAGATCTAGCTTTAGGATTCGCGTCAATTAGGGTGTCTGTTCCCTAATTCTTAGATTACCAGACTTAATAAAAAGGGGCATATTCGATTTCGATAATTCAACCATAGAATGTAGTTTCACGTACTTGTGTCTATTTCGTAAATCATTTATAAAACATGCATGTATTCTCATCCCAAAAATATTAGATTTTAAAAGTGGGACTATAACTCACTTTCACAGATTTTTACTTCGTCGGGAAGTAAGACTTGGCCACTGATTGATTCACAAACCTATAAAAATTTATACATATATATCAAAGTATGTTCAAAATATATTTACAAAACTTTTAATACATTTTGATGTTTTAAGTTTATTAAGTCAGCTGTCCTAGTTAGTAACCTACAACTAGTTGTCCACAGTTAGATGTACAGAAATAAATCGATAAATATTATCTTGAATCAATCCACGACCCAGTGTATACGTATCTCAGTATTGATCACAACTCAAACTATATATATTTTGGAATCAACCTCAACCCTGTATAGCTAACTCCAACATTCACATATAGAGTGTCTATGGTTGTTCCGAAATATATATAGATGTGTCGACATGATAGGTCGAAACATTGTATACGTGTCTATGGTATCTCAAGATTACATAATATACAATACAAGTTGATTAAGTTATGGTTGGAATAGATTTGTTACCAATTTTCACGTAGCTAAAATGAGAAAAATTATCCAATCTTGTTTTACCCATAACTTCTTCATTTTAAATCCGTTTTGAGTGAATCAAATTGCTATGGTTTCATATTGAACTCTATTTTATGAATCTAAACAGAAAAAGTATAGGTTTATAGTCGAAAAAATAAGTTACAAGTCATTTTTGTAAAGGTAGTCATTTCAGTCGAAAGAACGACGTCTAGATGACCATTTTAGAAAACATACTTCCACTTTGAGTTTAACCATAATTTTTGGATATAGTTTCATGTTCATAATAAAAATCATTTTCCCAGAATAACAACTTTTAAATCAAAGTTTATCATAGTTTTTAATTAACTAACCCAAAACAGCCCGCGGTGTTACTACGACGGCGTAAATCCGGTTTTACGGTGTTTTTCGTGTTTCCAGGTTTTAAATCATTAAGTTAGCATATCATATAGATATATAACATGTGTTTAGTTGATTTTAAAAGTCAAGTTAGAAGGATTAACTTTTATTTGCGAACAAGTTTAGAATTAACTAAACTATGTTCTAGTGATTACAAGTTTAAACCTTCGAATAAGATAGCTTTATATGTATGAATCGAATGATGTTATGAACATCATTACTACCTCAAGTTCCTTGGATAAACCTACTAGAAATGAGAAAAATAGATCTAGCTTCAAAGGATCCTTGGATGGCTTGAAAGTTCTTGAAGCAGAATCATGACACGAAAACAATTTCAAGTAAGATTTCCACTTGAAATAAGATTGTTATAGTTATAGAAATTGAATTACAGTTTGAATATGATTATTACCTTGTATTAGAAAGATAACCTACTGTAAGTAACAAAGGTTTCTTGATCTTGGATGATTACTTGGAATGGATTTAGAAAACTTGGAAGTAAACTTGCAATCTTGGAAGTATTCTTGATTTTATGAAACTAGAACTTTTGGAATTTATGAAGAACACTTAGAACTTGAAGATAGAACTTTAGAGAGATCAATTAGATGAAGAAAATTGAAGAATGAAAGTGTTTGTAGGTGTTTTTGGTCGTTGGTGTATGGATTAGATATAAAGGATATGTAATTTTGTTTTCATGTAAATAAGTCATGAATGATTACTCATATTTTTGTAATTTTATGAGATATTTCATGCTAGTTGCCAAATGATGGTTCCCACATGTGTTAGGTGACTCAAATGGGCTGCTAAAAGCTGATCATTGGAGTTTATATACCAATAGTACATACATCTAAAAGCTGTGTATTGTACGAGTACGAATACGGGTGCATACGAGTAGAATTGTTGATGAAACTGAACGAGGATGTAATTGTAAGTATTTTTGTTAAGTAGAAGTATTTTGATAAGTGTCTTGAAGTCTTTCAAAAGTGTATGAATACATATTAAAACACTACATGTATATACATTTTAACTGAGTCGTTAAGTCATCGTTAGTCGTTACATGTAAATGTTGTTTTGAAACCTTTAGGTTAACGATCTTGTTGAATGTTGTTAACCCATTGTTTATTATAACAAATGAGATGTTAAATTGTTATATTATCATGATATTATGATATATAATATATCTTAGTATGATATATATACAGTTAAATGTCGTTACAACGATAATCGTTACATATATGTCTCGTTTCGAAATCATTAAGTTAGTAGTCTTATTTTTACATATGTATTTCATTGTTCATACACTTAATAATATATTTACTTATCATTTAATATAATTAACCAAGTGTATCAATATCTTAATATGATTCATATGTACCTAGTAAGACGTTGTTATAACGATAATCGTTATATATATCGTTTTCGAGTTTCTTAAATTAATAGTCTCATTTTTATGTATATAACTCATTGTTAAAATACCTAATGAGATACATACTTATAATAAAATCATGTTAACTATATATATAACCATATATATGTCATCGTATAGTTTTTGCAAGTTTTAACGTTCGTGAATCACCGGTCAACTTGGGTGGTCAATTGTCTATATGAAACCTATTTCAATTAATCAAGTCTTAACAAGTTTGATTGCTTAACATGTTGGAAACACTTAATCATGTAAATAACAATTTCATTTAATATATATATAAACATGGAAAAGTTCGGGTCACTACACAGGTAATTTCCAACAAGAAATGATAAGCAAAACTTTTGACATGTAGACATGGCCGAAGTCCAGACTCACTAATGCATCCTAACAACTATCAGTAAGATACACTAATGTAAGACCTGGTTCGCTAAGACCACCGCTTTGATAACAACTGAAATGTCTCGTCCATATTACTATAAACATGGTACGTTATTCATTGGTCCCAGAGCGAGGTATTTGACCTCTATATGATACATTTTAGAATATATTGCATTTGTTTCATAAAAAACACACTATTATTATACATAATGCATGTTTTAAACAATTGGGCGATTATTTAATGAATAATCCCCATAATACATCTATTTTCAAATACTACACACGTGACATAACAGTCAAATATAATACATGGCAAAGGTTTTATTGAATGCAACACTTTATTTAATCAAAAGCATGAGACTCGATGCACAGCTTGCTCAGATAATGCAATAGCGGAAGACTTTCTTAAGGACCTGAGAATAAACATGTTTAAACAGTCAACACAAAGGTTGGTGAGATACATAGGTTTAGCATCGATATAAATATAGACCACAAGATTTCATAGTTATAAATATATGTACACTCGCAAGTGTATAAAAGTATTTTATAAGTTGTTGAGCGCTTCGGTAACCATACTTAACCACTAATGTGGCATATTCCCTTTATTATGAAATCTCCCTACACTGTACCAAGTGTAGTAAAAATGAAGTACTATGCAACCGTTTTCGATACTAGAGCTACTAGCCCGGTTGGGGTTGTCAAACCCGATAGATCTATCAATAGGATTTGCGTATACATGTTCTTACAACATGTAAATATTAGTTACCAAGCTATTAGGGAAGATATGCAAAGTGGTACAACTCAACGTAGAATATATTTTAAGTACTTGTGTCTATGGCGTAAAACATAAAATGCATGTATTCTCATCTCAAAATATTTGTAGAGTTTAAAAATAGGACTATATACTCACAGTAGTAAAAGTATATTAATAATAAGTTTTCAACTTATTAAAAATATGACCGTCGTCCTTGGATTCACGAACCTATAACAATAATAACGATTCAGATAATAATACGACATATGAATAAAATAAAGCAAGTTCATAGAATACTTATATAATAATTTTTAACATTTTATGTAAGTAGTCCATTGTTAGTAGTCCTTTGTTAGTAGTCCAAAATAGTCCGAAAAGTCCAACAGTCCAATAATCGGTATATATATAATCTTAGAATTACTCCACGATGTATTGTATACGTATTGTCTTTGCATCAACCCAGAGACGTATTGTATACGTATTGTCTTAGAATTAACTAAGACGTATTGTGTACGTATTGTCTTAGGATTTATCAAAACGTATTGTATACTTATTGTCATGGAATGTACCAAGATTATTATATATATATATACAATCTCGGAATTAACTAAGATTATAATATTTTGTTATACTAATGATAACATATCCAAATATATATAGGATATAGGAAAAGTTAACAAGGATATGGTTAATATAGTTTTTACAATATAAATTTCGTCCATACAACGTTAATTTTAGCAGATTTTGTTTTGCTCGCCAAATATTCATTACAACTCCGTTTAAAGTGAATCAAATTGCTATGGATTCCTTAAGAAGTTAATTTTTCAAAAACAATTCGAAAAGTTCAGCCCATGTATTAATATTCAGAGTTTTACCCTCTTTTTGTGTCGGTGGACAGATTTGGAAAAATCCCGGAATCCACCCAATATATGATTTTTGATAAAATACTTCCACTTTGTCTAAAATCATGAAAAAAATACCAGAAGTCTTATTTACATATATTAACATATTTCCAAAGTCTTAGCCTTGAACTCAAAGTCTAAGATAGGTTTTTAATTCCCAACCCAAAACAACCCGCTTTTTACCGAATGGAGATTAAAGGATATATGTTAAGTTTCAAGGTGTTCTTCATATGTACAAGTTATAAGTTCTTATATTAACTTAATATAACATCATAATACATATAAATAAGTGTTATTAGAGTTAAGTTAGAAAGATTAGATTAGTTTTTCAAACAAGCTTGGTGTTCACCAAAACAAGTTCTAATTTTTACAAGTTTTATAAGTATAATAAGATATCAACTATATAAGGAATTGAACAAGGATTTTGAGAACTATTTTATCTTGATTATGAAGAGGAAAGTTGCTGAGATTAAAGTATGATATGAGAGTATTCAAGTGTGTGTTTTTAGTTTAAGAAAATGTGGAGAAAAAATGAGTTAAAATGGTCCTTATTTATAACCTTATAATTTTAGCTTTTAGTGAAAATATCTAAGATAAGTTAAATTGTATTAAGTCATGCATGAAATATTAAATTGATTAGGTTATGGATGATATATTACACAAATAATTGCAGATTTCTATTGGTATATACCAATAGTAAATACTTCTAGAAGCTGTGTATAATACGGGTAAAAATACCGTATGAATACGAGTAGAATTCTTGAGAAAATTGAACGAAAATATGAGTATAGCTCTCTTTTATATGTATTTGTAAAGTGTATTCAATACTTGTAAGGATGTATTTACACTCGTAATACATTATATGTAAATACATTTTAACATAAGTTAATTACGTCGTTTAAATAGTAATATATATATTGTTCAAAAACTCTTTAAATTAGTAGAGAAAATATATATATAATACTTTGTTAATATACTTAATGAGATATTTAATTATCATATTTTCAAGTTGAATATATATAAATCCATATATATACACAATAATTAAACAATTAAACAATTAAATCAAGTTATGACGTTCGTGAATCGTCGGAATAAAAGGGTGACCAAAAGCTTGTGTAAAACTCTTTTCGGAGGTTCAAGATTTATTAAAATTCATTGCTTATCAAGTCGGAATTATATAAAGATTAAGTTTTAATTTGGTCAGAAATTTTCGGGCTGTCACAAAACTTAACCGACTACGAAGAAAGTGCGAATGGCAGTTGCTCTCCCACAACTTCGGAAACCGGTGAAGTTTTTCTTTATAAACCAAAAACAAATCTAAACCCTGGTGAATCTCATCAAGACTTAATTCTTGATTCTTGTAGTCCAAGAAGACGGATAATTTCATCTGACTTAGAGATTTCATTGCTTTTGGATAAGTTTTACTCAAATGAACCAGGATTCGACCCTCTTCATGATCCAAAAGGGAGGCTTAGTCTTAATGAACTCCTGATTATGGAACATGAACTACGGGAAGAATATCCAACTATCTTCAACTATCCGGACTTGTTTGAATTTAATCCCAAAGAGATACGACACCCTGATAAAACAAAAGCTCCGTTTATTGGAAATCTGTTAAATCCTAGCAGAAGGTTAGACGTCTATAGAGCATTCATTAGGCACCTCTATTCCTCAGATTTCCCATTTTCAACATTTCAAATCAATCTGTTAAAAGAGCTGCGTTCTCAAATGCGTTCTCTTCACAAACTGTTAAAAGAATGTGGGGATGACCTTTTCGTCAAGTATCGGGATGCAGAAATTGATTTCAAATTCGATTTAGAGTCATTCATCAGTTTTCTCCCCCACTTCACTAATAAGGAAATTTATCCAATTCATATAAACCGTTATGTCTCGGCAATGATCTCAGAATTAGAATTTTGGAATGAAAGCAAGAAACCTAACCCTATTTCAAAATATGGAAACCGAGATTTCTTCTACTTTGATCCAGCCTCATTTCTCATCAAAAGATTAATTGAAGTTTTTCCGGATTCTACCGAGGAAAGAATACATCAGAATTTCTTCGCAAAAAGAAAGGAAATATATTCAGAACTCTTGCAAATCCTCACTATGTCAAAATTTCCATTTACAACTCCGCAAAGGAAGATCATTGGGGAAATATCTACAAATTTTAAATTTACTATCGGTGATCCTGACTGCGCGGAAGATCTTTTATTTCAAGACACAGTGTCAAAACTTCTTTTCGAACTTAATTATAGAGATACTGGGCTAAGGGATAGTTATATAAAAATAACCAGATAAAAATCCGAGGCAAAATTTTATTTATCTTTTCTTATACCCATTTTAAATTTTAAAATCTTAAAAAAATTAAAAATTTCGCGAGTCGGGTCGGGGAAATAAGCCGTGCACCACACGGACCACTTTCTTTTCTCTTTTTCGTTCCTTTCTCATTCTTTTTTCTTTCTTTTTTGTGTTCTTCTTCTCCCCCTCCTGCTTCCCCTTCGACGTACACACACACACCACCACACAAACCTCAAAACTCAATCATTTTCAACAAATCGAAACTCAAATCTTATTCTCTCGTGCCTCCTAAACTCGATTCCATCGTCAATTTGGCATAAAAGGTACCCATTCTTGGTTAAAATTCGAATTTTCTTTAAAAGACAAATTTTTGACTTTTTAGAAAAACTTTGTTTTTGACCTAATTTTAGATTCCTTTATGCTTAAATAGATAATGTGATTACTTTATGTTAGTTTTTAGGCTTGATTGAGTCATTTTTGATAGTTTTTGGCTCTCGATTCACTAAGTTGAGGTTTTTGGGGTAGAATTTGGTGAAATTCTTGGTAATTTGATGTTTTGCTAGCTTAGTTAGGCTTAGTGATGTATTAGGAATGTTTAGAAACTGATTTTGGAACAAAGTAGGCTTGTTTGCTTGAATTTGGCATTTTGATCAAAACTACACATAATTAGGATTACGGTTTTTCCTATAGTTAAAGCGTTTTTAAAACTTAGGATTGCCTTAAAACTAGTTCAAATGATGATATCATTGATTTGCTCGTGAAAATGTAGCTTATTCCTTGATATTCCTTATTTTGTACATTTTGAACAAAATGAATATTTTTTCGGATAAAAGGCTTTAATCGTTGACTTTAAGATGTTATAGCTTAAGTTTGATGATTAAAAATATTTAAGGTAATTAAAAATGGTCATTATAATCATTGTATGCTTAAAAATCATCACATTTGGTTCAAAATTGCTTATTACGACTAACTTGCTATAATTATTATTTTTAGTATTATTTATTGTAATCACGGATACACTTTAAATTTTGCTTAGAAGTAAGTTTATAGTTCGTTTGAATGTTGTTTGTGGTAATTCTAGCTATATTTGACTATAACAGGAATTTGGAAAATGCCATTTTTAAAGCCCTCATTTCGATTTTTTTTTCTTTCTAAGTCTTAGTTTTTGGAACATAACCTATGTTACCTGATTTCTGCAGATGGCTAATCGTTTACAACACGAGTATGAGTTGCCCCATTATCTCCATGAGCAAGATAACCCGGCTGATAATGAGCCGATTATGAGAGTTTGGATTAATCGGCCTAAAGCGGGTAACAAATATATCAATTGGACGATCTTGGAACAATGTGGATGGGCCGATGAGCTTAGGGGACTCTTAACCTTTCAAGCTGAGGGTAGAACACACCGATCCTGAGAACATTTGTTTGAGTTAAATGAGACGACATACAATGAGCCGTATGCGGAATTTATGGCTACTTAGAGTTTTGATTCGGATGTTAACCAGGAAGATTATAATGATCAAGAGTGTATCCATTTCCGACACCAAAACCACACGTATAACCTAACTCTCGCATGGTTTGCTAGATACTTGGAGTTGTATAAACCTTCGCAGCTAAACCGGTCAATATTCAAGAGGGGATCCATCACCTTGAATAACATAGATCACCAAGCTTTTTGGCGCGATTACACCACTGATAATGGGCCATGGAAATCGAGTAAAAAGGCATCCAATTTCGCCAACCCCGTACACAGAATCCTCCACCACCTCATCACTAAAACCCTCCACCCTCAAGCCCAATATGGCGGCGCTGTTACGATTGGCGATATGCGCCTAATTCACGCCATGCTACATAACCAAAATATGCAGGTAGCACACCTCCTGGCTCAGGCTCTCACTAATGAGAAGAATTCGTAGAATGCGTGTCTTGGAGCAAGGACGCTTTGAACAAGGATGATGTCGGCACCAGAATTGAAGAACCAATAATTAGGGCGCCATCCGAC
Source organism: Rutidosis leptorrhynchoides (assembly GCF_046630445.1). Classification (NCBI taxonomy): domain Eukaryota; kingdom Viridiplantae; phylum Streptophyta; class Magnoliopsida; order Asterales; family Asteraceae; genus Rutidosis; species Rutidosis leptorrhynchoides. The sequence goes on from NC_092339.1 coordinate 136,869,594, forward strand.
TACACCATAGGGGAGTACTACGTCTTCATGACCTTTTCAATAGAATATACGCAAACTACTATACCACTTTAAAAACTAAGTGTGGGATTGGCAACCCCACCAACATAAACTTTTAATAACAAAATGCCTCTTTTTAAAATCTAAAGTGTGGGATACTCCGTATCCTTAACATTGAGGACAATGTTATTTTAAAGTGTGGGATAGCAAATGTTGCACATAACGATTCTTGTAAAATCCTTAAGTTTTTCACAAAATTAAAACTTTTCGAATTATAAAACACTAAGGATGATAAAATTCTATAAAAGATCAAAAAGTTTTTTTTTGCTACAAAATAGACAAAAAGGGTAAAACAAGGTGGAAAACTTTTTGCGAAATTCAAAATCAATTTTCCAATAGAGCATTGCATAATGAAAGGCGCAATTCGACCTGCTATAATTGTTGTGAGGCACCCCCAAATAAGGCTTTATAAGCACTCTTTTTTTGTGCTTCACCATATTTTCGTTGAGTGCGCCGATGTTAACATCTCGGAATCAGAACTTGCTCTTGATCTACATTTCGAAATCACACATTTTGACGAGGATGACTAAGTTAAGACCTCAGCTATTCGTGAAGACAAAAACAACCCCCGCTACATACTTACGTTTCCATCTTCACTCCACAAGTTCATTCACCCTTCTTATCCACTCTACCCTCTCCATAAAAAAAAAAAAAAAAAAAAAAAAAACTAGAGCAAAGTCTCTATGAATAAAGGTTCTAAAAAAAGGAGCAGAACCAGAAAAGATTCGAGGAAAGAAACTCCTGGCAGTCAAAAAAAGGATGCTCACTAAGAATTCTGGACAAAAAGCTGAAAGAATCATTGAAATCGATCTTTCAAAAAGAAACTCCTATCTATCAAAACCCTTCGCACTCTAGAAACTTCCAAATCCCCATCTCTTCACAATTCAAGCTGAGTCGATAACCGAAAATTCTCGCAAATAAGTGATGGAGATTTGAGTCTTGATCAAGCCTATGACGAAGAATGTAAGCATGACTGGCTAAGAGTGACTTCATTTCTTAGAACTATAGGACACCTTAAACACTTTAGTGAAATGAGTGACTTGAGTGAGATAGCCTCAGTTATGTAACCTCCTCTCATGCTTGCGGAAAAAAATTCGAGAATAGCAAAAAGAATAAAAACTAAGTTTCCGCTCTTCCGTTTTGAGGAACAAAAACAGCTTGATCACTACGAATTAAAGTCCTCGTCATTTTAAGTTCAGAAGTTTGCTTGAGGAAAAGCAAAGTCTAAGTGTGGGATATTTGATATCGGCTAAAAAGTCATGTTTTTACCCCCGATATTGAGTCTCAAAAAGCATAAATTTCAGAGCTTTGTCGGCAAAATAATCACTTTTTCGGTTAAATTTGTAGGTAAAGTAATTACGAAGACGATGCAAAAAGAATCAAGGGAAACGGAGCTAAAACGAAGATTCTAGAGCGAAAACGGTGAAAGACAAGAAATCAAGTTACGATCCAGTGAATCAAGGCTGACAAGACCAAAAACGGCCTGCCATACGGCCTGCCATACGGCATGCCAGTATGTAAACAGCCTGCCAAATATGGCCCCCAAACGGCCTGCCATACGGCCTGCCTAGCAAACGGCCTGCCAAATAAGGGCCACCAAACGGGCTGCCATACGGCCTGCCAGCCATTTTTTGGAAATTTCCTAGTCTATTTAAAGGGATTTTTGTCATCCATTTTCGACACACCTCTCTTCACTCTCTCACTACAATACACTTTCTCCCACTAGAGCTTTCAAGGCCTTCTCACCTCCGAGCGGGAAATTAAGTACCCGGAGGCGAACGCCGAAGATTTACTAGGAGCAGTTTAGAGGTTGTCAGCACTTGTAATGGTCCAGATCTTGTCTGTAAATGGTGAACGCTTTTGTAACGACCCGCACTTTTCCGATCGTTCTATACTTATGAGATTAATATTTACATAAATTAAACCTTACCAACATGATAAGCAATCCAAATTGTTGAGACTTATGTTTTCGAAAAGAGTTTTACACAACGTTTGACCGTCTAGTTTGACCGATGATATCACGAACTATACAATATATGATAATTATACGTTTGTGTATATATATGTATATATACATATTTAACATGATCTAAGAATGTTTTAATATCTCATTTTGTATTAATAACAATAAGTTATAAGTATATTTTGAAACTACTAACTTAAGTTTTCAAAACGATAACCATACGTAACGTTATTTGACTTAAATACTTATGACCTATAATGTTTATACATATATCGTATAAGTAATGTATTTAATCACTTTTAAAGACTTAAATACATAAAACAATATAAGTATATTTACAAAAGATAGCTATATTTGAATTCTCGTTCCATTTTCTCAAAGATTTCTATACGTATACCTAGGGTATATGTACCCGTATCATACGCAGCTTCTAGATGTATTTACTATTGGTATATACCAATAAAAATCTGCTCCTTAGCAGCCTTAAATGATTAAGAAACATGTGGAACCAACCATTTGTCAAGTAGCATGAATTATTTAGCAAGAAAACAAAGTTAGGTATCTTTTTTTTCCTTTATAACCTAAAAACGTTTTTATGCATGCACACCATTTCTTCACCCCATTTTCTCATACTTACACTTCCATTTCTCTCTCAAAATACTCTTAACTTCATACTTGATCATCTCCAAGCATTTTTCCCATCATTTAGCTTCAAAAACAACACTTAAACCTCATAAGAAAACCTTACAAAAACACTTCAAGAAATCCTTCCAAGAACACCAACTTACTTCCAATCTTTCATCCACTTCCATCACCCTTTTGGTTCTAGGTTCTTACTCCTCTTTTACAACAACCTTGTCCAAGGAACTTGAGGTAGAATCTATGTTCATAACCTTATTCGATTCATATATATATAGCTATCTTATTTTGTGGTATAAAATTTTAACAACAAGAACATAGTTTGAATGTTTTCAAACTTGTTTGCAAACTAAATAGATCCTTCTAACTTAACTTTTAAAATACTCCAAGACCTGTAATATAACTTAAATATATGCTAATTTAACAAGGTATAACTTGGTTTTTCAAAGATTATCTTAAAAACTGTTTTTACGACGTCGGAGTGCCACCGGGGGCTGTTTTGGGTTGGATAATTAAAAACCATCTTAAACTTTGAATTGGAGGTTTATTTTCTGGAAAAATGATTTTTACTATGAATATGATAACACATAAAAATTTCATGATTTAACTCAAAGTATAAGTATTTTTAGAAAAATAATCATTTGAGGTTGTTTACATGATGGAAAATGATTAACTTCATAAGTTTCACTAAAGTTTGACCTATGCCGTGTGATTTTGAATACAAACTAAGGTATTTACAGTTCATAGTCTTAAAGAGGGACTCGATCCAAGGAGATGGCAAGTTGAATCAACGAAAACGGAGTTGTAACGAAGAAACTATGACCGAAACAAAATCGGATATCCAAGACTAGTTTAGCCACGAAAATAATTGGGAAAAATTAAATAAATCACATCTTTTTAAGTTAACATGATATTTTATATATATGTACTTATAATTCAATTTTATATGGTTCAGGATCACCCGTAAACAACACGAGAAGATTAATCATAAGATCCCATGATTGTACGCAACACGTCATTTGACAACACCGGTACTTTATGTACGCAACACGTCATTTGACAACACCGGTACCATGGGTCAAGATTAATCTCGACCAATACATATACGATGGGGTTTTATTTATTTCGTTGGGGGTTTTATTTATTTCATTGCGGGTATATTAAACATCTAAAAATGAACCATTAAAATTGAATTACTAACAACGAACTGATAACTACGGACTAAGGAATTATTCAAAGTATTAAAAGTATAACAAGTATATATATGTGACGTTTGTTTAAAAAGAAAAGGTATTGATATATTATAGGTTCGTGATATCAACCGGAGACCAAGTCAAATTATATATATATCTTCAAGACGAAAGTGAGTATATAGTCCCACTTTTAAACTCTAAATATTTCGGGATGAGAATACATGTATTTTATGTTTTACGTTATGGACACAAGTAACTGAAAAATATATTCTACGTTGAGTTGTACCACTGGCATACTTCCCTGTAGCTTGGTAACTGTTATTTACAGCGGTATTGTAAACGCGAATCCTGTTGATAGATCTATCGGGCCTGACAACCCCAACCGGACTGGACGACCAGTATTCAACGGTTGCACAGTACTTCGTTTCGTGACTACACTTGGTACGGTGTAGTAAGATTTCATAATAAAGGGAATATGCGACGTGATTAAATGTTAAGTATGGTTACCAAGTGCTCAACCACTTAGAATATTTTTATTAAACTGTTTATATACGAAATCTTGTGGTCTATATATATATATTGCTGCCGGCATTAAACCTATATCTCACCAACTTTATGTTGACCTTTTAAAACATGTCTATTCTCAGGTGATTACTAAAGCTTCCGCTGCATTATGTTGAATTTGAGCAGGATCTTGCGTACGCATATTTGTGTCAAAAATAAAACTGCATACCCAAGGATTTGTGTTGTAAAATATGCTCGAAATCGTGTTGTTATCATTATATGTAAAGTTTGTAAGTCGAAGATTATCGCTAAACGATAATCATCTTTTTATTGTCTAAAGCTTGTAACAAAAATAATGGTTATGGTTTGTAATGTATAATATATGCAGTTTCTCTTTTAAAAATGTCGCATATAGAGGTCAATACCTCGCAATGAAATCATACGTTATCTAACACGTTCTTATGGTTAAGGACGGGTTATGACATGTGGTATCAGAGCGGTGGTCTTAGCGAACCAGGTTTGCATTAGTGTGTCTAACCGATAAGTCGTTAGGATACATTAGTAAGTCTGGACTTTGACCGGGTCTGATTTAAAAACCATTGCTTATCATTGTTGGTTAAAATTTATATGTAAATATTATGTAGTACTAATGGGTTAGTTGTTGTATGATAGATGTCGGGCTCAAAACTTGTCATCACGTTCAGCGACTCCGAACCAGAATCTTCAGATGGTGTTCCAGTCATTAACCTATCCGATGACGAAAATAATATCTTTGGGGAAGACTCACAAATTCCGGATGAACCGACTATAGAGAACCCGGAAAGTGAACCCGAGGAGGAAAGTGAACCCGAGGAGGAAAGTGAACCCGAGGAGGAAAGTGAACCCGAGGAAGAAATACAGGAAATTACAAAAGACGAGTTCGAACTAGGAAAGAAACGAAAGGCTAATGAATTAGAAAATTCAAATCCCGAGTTTAGTAAGGATGATGTGGCACCAACTCCACTAGACACTACCACCCCTATTCCCGCTATTCCTATTCGTTCTATCCCAGCATCCAGTTCTTCAGTCCCACAGCCAAAATATAGGCAGACAGCCAGGATAAGCGTTAAGCGATTCTTTGAACCTAAACGTCCTAGAAAATAGACCAAACGATGCGCTGCCGTATTAAACCATGGGATCATATAATGTTTTGTATAATATTATTAGTGTGGTTTGCTTAATGTTCGATGTAAGATAAGCATATGTAAAATAGTGAAGTGTGAAATGCAATAATTTTCCATGGTTAAGTATTATTTAGATGGTAGTAATTGATTCTGTACTAAGCTATTAAGTATGGACATTAACGGGTAGGTACTACCCTAGATATAATTATAAAACGCTAATAAGAAGAAAAGGCTTTTATAATAATACCTGGTTCATATTATTAATAAGCTATAATGTACTGTAAATATACACTACATCTATAATATTCCATGTGAATAATTATTTTCTTTTCATTCTTATAGAAGAATATGGCGCGATTGAACCGAATGACGGAACAAGAAATCCAGGAACTCATCAATCAACGAGTGAACGACAGAATGTTATGGGTCGAGGCTGCAAGAGGTGCTGCAGTTAACCCAAATCCTCGTGTGGGGTGCACTTACAAAACTTTTCAAGCTTGCAAGCCCTCATCATTCAGTGGAACAGAAGGACCAATCGGTTTAACCCGGTGGATAGAAAAGATGGAGACTGTGTTTAAAATCAGTGGTTGTGTTGAAAAGGACATGACCAAGTATGCATCGTGCACTTTACAAGATAGTGCACTCACGTGGTGGAAAAATTATGTGAAGGCTGTAGGAGGAGATGTAGCTTATGATACTCCGTGGGAAGAATTCAAAACAATGTTAATCAACGAATATTGTCCAAGGAATGAGGTTAGGAAGTTGGAAGATGAGTTACGAAGTCTGAAGGTTATTGGTACTGAAATCACCAACTACAATCAGCGATTCATGGAATTAGTTTTGCTATGTCCTGAATTGGTTCCAACCGAAGAACGGAAGATTGAAATGTACAAAGATGGTTTGCCCAAAAAGGTCAAAGCAAATGTTACAGCATCGAAACCTAAGACAATTCATGAAGCTATAACCATGGCAAACGAGCTAATGGATCAGGTCATCATGGATAAGAAAGTATCCAATACTGATGTGAAGGTATCAGGTAACAAAAGAAAGTGGAATGGAAATTATGATCGAGGTAACCAACAACAATCTTTTAAGAAACAAGAAATCACGCAAGGTGCGGGTAGTGGTTTAAGCTTTGGTTATAAAGGACAAAATCCTTTATGCAACCGATGCGACAAACATCACTCTGGCTACTGTAATGTGGTATGCAACAAATGTAATTGAAAGGGTCATCTTGCTGAAGATTGTAGGGCTCTCGTTACAAATACAAATGGTACCAAGACTCCTGCCACCAATGCAAATAGAACTGCTTTGGCTACCATTACTTGTTATGGGTGTGGAAAACAAGGTCACTATAAGAGCCAGTGTCCGAATCCAGAGAAGAATAATGGATCTGCACGTGGAAGAGCATTTGTTATTAATGCTAGAGAGGCGTGTGAAGACCCGGAGCTTGTTACGGGTACGTTTACCATTAATAACTTATCCGCATCTATTATATTTGATACTGGTGCCGATAGAAGTTACGTGAGTAGAGGCTTTTACGCTAAATTGAATTGTTCATCATTACCTCTAGATGCTAAGTACATGATTGAGTTAGCTAATGGTAAACTAATTAAAGCCGATAAAATTTGCCGTGATTGTAAAATAAATTTAGCCGGAGAAACATTTAAAATTGACTTAATACCCGTAGAATTAGGAAGTTTTGATGTAATAGTCGGCATGGACTGGATGTCCAAAGTAGGAGCTGAAGTTGTGTGTGCCAAGAAGGCAATTCGCATTCCTTGTAAGGATAGAATGCCGGTGATGATTTATGGAGAGAAGGGTAACTCAAAGCTAAAACTCATTAGTTATTTGAAAGCTCAAAAGTGCTTGAAGAAAGGGTGCTATGCTATCTTAGCACATGTTAATAAAGTCGAAAAGAAAGAAAAAGAGAAGTGCATCAACGACGTGTCTGTGGCAAGAGATTTTCCTGAAGTTTTTCTGGAAGAGTTGCCGGGATTACCTCCATTTAGATCTGTAGAATTTCAAATAGATTTAGTACCAGGAGCCGCACCAGTGGCTCGTGCTCCATATAGACTTGCACCGTCCGAGTTAAAAGAACTTCAGAGTCAGTTAAAAGAATTACTGGATCGTGGATTCATACGACCAAGTACTTCACCGTGGGGAGCTCCAATTTTATTCGTCAAGAAGAAAGACGGATCTTTCCGAATGTGTATAGATTATCGTGAATTAAATAAGTTAACTATCAAGAATCGGTATCCACTACCGAGAATTGACGACTTATTTGATCAACTCCAAGGATCATGTGTTTATTCGAAAATCGACCTAAGATCGGGTTATCATCAATTATGTGTCAAAGAAGAAGATATACCGAAAACTGCTTTTCGGACACGTTACGGTCATTACGAATTTTTGGTCATGCCGTTTGGATTGACGAATGCGCCAGCTGTATTCATGGACCTCATGAATCGAGTTTGTAGTCCATATTTAGATAAGTTTGTTATCGTTTTCATTGATGATATTCTTATCTATTCCAAGAGTGAGCAAGAGCATGAACAGCATTTAAGGTTGATATTAGAGTTGTTGAGAAAAGAACAGCTATACGCTAAATTTTCTAAGTGTGCTTTCTGGTTGAAAGAAGTGCAATTTCTTGGCCACGTTGTTAGTAGCAAAGGAATTCAGGTTGATCCAGCAAAAATTGAAGCCATTGAAAAATGGGAGACTCCTAAGACACCAATGCAGATACGCCAATTTTTGGGTTTAGCCGGTTATTATAGAAGGTTTATTCAAGATTTTTCCCGAATAGCTAAGCCGTTGACAGCGTTAACACAAAAAGGGAAGAAATATGAATGGATTTCTGAGCAGGAGAGTGCATTCCAATTACTGAAAAAGAAGTTAACTACGGCGCCTATCTTATCGTTACCTGAAGGGAACGATGATTTTGAAATATATTGTGATGCTTCGCGACAAGGTTTTGGTTGTGTTCTTATGCAACGAAAGAAAGTTATTGCATACGCATCCCGACAATTAAAGATTCACGAGCGGAATTATACGACGCATGATCTAGAACTGGGAGCAGTCGTGTTTGCATTGAAGATATGGAGACACTACTTGTATGGGGTTAAATGCACTGTGTTTACTGATCATAAAAGCCTTCAACATATTTTTGATCAGAAACAGCTGAACATGAGGCAACGTAGGTGGGTCGAGTTAATAAACGACTATGATTGTGAAATTCGTTATCATCCCGGGAAAGCGAATGTGGTGGCTGACGCACTAAGCAGAAAGGAACGAGAACCAATTCGAGTACGAGCGATGAACATAAAAATTCGCATGAATCTCAACTCACAAATCAAAGAAGTTCAACGAGAAGCACTTACTAAAGAAAATATAGGAAATGAAATAATGAAGAAGTATGAGAAGCAACTCGTTATACGGGAAGACGGAATTCGATATTTTGCAAATCGTATTTGGGTACCGAAGTTGGGTGGATTAAGGAAGTTGATATTGAACGAGGCACATAAGACAAGATACTCGATACATCCTGGAGTTGGAAAGATGTATCAAGATCTTAAGACACATTATTGGTGGCCTAACTTAAAGACAGACGTTGCAACATATGTTGGGGAGTGTTTAACTTGTTCCAAGGTCAAGGCAGAACACCAGAAACCATCAGGGTTACTTCAACAACCAGAAATCCCAGAATGGAAATGGGATGGTATTACCATGGATTTCATCACGAAGTTACCAAAGACTGCCTGGGGATACGACACCATTTGGGTGATTGTTGATCGTCTTACCAAATCTGCCCATTTCTTGCCTATAAAGGAAACGGATAGAATGGAGAAACTATTACGATTGTATATAAAGGAAATTGTTTCAAGGCATGGAATACCTATTTCCATTATATCTGATCGTGATAGTAGATTTACCTCAAAGTTTTGGCAATCACTACAGGAGGCCCTAGGAACTCGTTTAGATATGAGTACCGCATATCATCCGCAAACCGACGGGCAGAGTGAAAGAACGATTCAGACTCTTGAAGACATGCTCAGGGCATGTGTGATCGATTTTGGAAACGGATGGGATAAGTATTTACCGTTAGCAGAATTCTCGTATAATAATAGTTATCATGCGAGCATTAAAGCTGCACCATTCGAAGCATTGTATGGAAGGAAGTGTAGATCTCCTATCTGTTGGAATGAAGTAGGAGATCGACATTTAACTGGTCCCGAGATCATACACGAAACGACTGAGAAGATAGTACAAATCAAGGAGAGATTGAAAACAGCCCGAAGTCGCCAAAAGAGCTACGCCGATGTCCGAAGGAAACCATTAGAGTTTCAGATTGGGGACATGGTTATGCTAAAGGTGTCACCTTGGAAAGGTGTAATACGTTTCGGTAAAAGAGGTAAACTGAACCCAAGATATGTAGGCCCGTTCAAGATCATCGAACGCATTGGACCGGTAGCTTATCGACTCGAGTTACCGCAACAACTCGCCGGAGTACACAATACCTTTCACGTCTCAAACCTTAAGAAGTGTCTTGCAAAGGAAGACCTCACCATTCCTCTTGAAGAAATCCATGTCGATGAGAAACTACAATTCATCGAAGAACCAATCGAAATCATGGATCGTGAAGTTAAACAGCTCAAGTAGAGCAACATACCAATCGTTAAGGTTCGTTGGAATGCTCGAAGAGGTCCTGAGTTTACTTGGGAACGAGAGGATCAGATGAAACAAAAGTATCCACACTTGTTTCTCGATGACGCAAAATAGGTACAATTTTAAAATTTCGGGACGAAATTTATTTAACGGGTAGGTACTGTAACGACCCGCACTTTTCCGATCGTTCTATACTTATGAGATTAATATTTACATAAATTAAACCTTACCAACATGATAAGCAATCCAAATTGTTGAGACTTATGTTTTCGAAAAGAGTTTTACACAACGTTTGACCGTCTAGTTTGACCGATGATATCACGAACTATACAATATATGATAATTATACGTTTGTGTATATATATGTATATATACATATTTAACATGATCTAAGAATGTTTTAATATCTCATTTTGTATTAATAACAATAAGTTATAAGTATATTTTGAAACTACTAACTTAAGTTTTCAAAACGATAACCATACGTAACGTTATTTGACTTAAATACTTATGACCTATAATGTTTATACATATATCGTATAAGTAATGTATTTAATCACTTTTAAAGACTTAAATACATAAAACAATATAAGTATATTTACAAAAGATAGCTATATTTGAATTCTCGTTCCATTTTCTCAAAGATTTCTATACGTATACCTAGGGTATATGTACCCGTATCATACGCAGCTTCTAGATGTATTTACTATTGGTATATACCAATAAAAATCTGCTCCTTAGCAGCCTTAAATGATTAAGAAACATGTGGAACCAACCATTTGTCAAGTAGCATGAATTATTTAGCAAGAAAACAAAGTTAGGTATCTTTTTTTTCCTTTATAACCTAAAAATGTTTTTATGCATGCACACCATTTCTTCACCCCATTTTCTCATACTTACACTTCCATTTCTCTCTCAAAATACTCTTAACTTCATACTTGATCATCTCCAAGCATTTTCCCCATCATTTAGCTTCAAAAACAACACTTAAACCTCATAAGAAAACCTTACAAAAACACTTCAAGAAATCCTTCCAAGAACACCAACTTACTTCCAATCTTTCATCCACTTCCATCACCCTTTTGGTTCTAGGTTCTTACTCCTCTTTTACAACAACCTTGTCCAAGGAACTTGAGGTAGAATCTATGTTCATAACCTTATTCGATTCATATATATATAGCTATCTTATTTTGTGGTATAAAATTTTAACAACAAGAACATAGTTTGAATGTTTTCAAACTTGTTTGCAAACTAAATAGATCCTTCTAACTTAACTTTTAAAATACTCCAAGACCTGTAATATAACTTAAATATATGCTAATTTAACAAGGTATAACTTGGTTTTTCAAAGATTATCTTAAAAACTGTTTTTACGACGTCGGAGTGCCACCGGGGGCTGTTTTGGGTTGGATAATTAAAAACCATCTTAAACTTTGAATTGGAGGTTTATTTTCTGGAAAAATGATTTTTACTATGAATATGATAACACATAAAAATTTCATGATTTAACTCAAAGTATAAGTATTTTTAGAAAAATAATCATTTGAGGTTGTTTACATGATGGAAAATGATTAACTTCATAAGTTTCACTAAAGTTTGACCTATGCCGTGTGATTTTGAATACAAACTAAGGTATTTACAGTTCATAGTCTTAAAGAGGGACTCGATCCAAGGAGATGGCAAGTTGAATCAACGAAAACGGAGTTGTAACGAAGAAACTATGACCGAAACAAAATCGGATATCCAAGACTAGTTTAGCCACGAAAATAATTGGGAAAAATTAAATAAATCACATCTTTTTAAGTTAACATGATATTTTATATATATGTACTTATAATTCAATTTTATATGGTTCAGGATCACCCGTAAACAACACGAGAAGATTAATCATAAGATCCCATGATTGTACGCAACACGTCATTTGACAACACCGGTACTTTATGTACGCAACACGTCATTTGACAACACCGGTACCATGGGTCAAGATTAATCTCGACCAATACATATACGATGGGGTTTTATTTATTTCGTTGGGGGTTTTATTTATTTCATTGCGGGTATATTAAACATCTAAAAATGAACCATTAAAATTGAATTACTAACAACGAACTGATAACTACAGACTAAGGAATTATTCAAAGTATTAAAAGTATAACAAGTATATATATGTGACGTTTGTTTAAAAAGAAAAGGTATTGATATATTATAGGTTCGTGATATCAACCGGAGACCAAGTCAAATTATATATATATCTTCAAGACGAAAGTGAGTATATAGTCCCACTTTTAAACTCTAAATATTTCGGGATGAGAATACATGTATTTTATGTTTTACGTTATGGACACAAGTAACTGAAAAATATATTCTACGTTGAGTTGTACCACTGGCATACTTCCCTGTAGCTTGGTAACTGTTATTTACAGCGGTATTGTAAACGCGAATCCTGTTGATAGATCTATCGGGCCTGACAACCCCAACCGGACTGGACGACCAGTATTCAACGGTTGCACAGTACTTCGTTTCGTGACTACACTTGGTACGGTGTAGTAAGATTTCATAATAAAGGGAATATGTGACGTGATTAAATGTTAAGTATGGTTACCAAGTGCTCAACCACTTAGAATATTTTTATTAAACTGTTTATATACGAAATCTTGTGGTCTATATATATATATTGCTGCCGGCATTAAACCTATATCTCACCAACTTTATGTTGACCTTTTAAAACATGTCTATTCTCAGGTGATTACTAAAGCTTCCGCCGCATTATGTTGAATTTGAGCAGGATCTTGCGTACGCATATTTGTGTCAAAAATAAAACTGCATACCCAAGGATTTGTGTTGTAAAATATGCTCGAAATCGTGTTGTTATCATTATATGTAAAGTTTGTAAGTCGAAGATTATCGCTAAACGATAATCATCTTTTTATTGTCTAAAGCTTGTAACAAAAATAATGGTTATGGTTTGTAATGTATAATATATGCAGTTTCTCTTTTAAAAATGTCGCATATAGAGGTCAATACCTCGCAATGAAATCATACGTTATCTAACACGTTCTTATGGTTAAGGACGGGTTATGACAGCTTTCCTTAATTTAATAAAGTTATTATCTTGAGTTGCTTTCACTTTGCATGATTATCTATCTGTTACAATTGTTTATCATGTGTTGAATATGTTATCTAAAACTTATCATATTGTTATGCTGAAACCTTGACGGTCTAGAAGTTTAATTTACGAATCACCCTTTCCGCTTATTCACGTGGCTATAACCTAGTATTAGGACCTAATCAACCCTAGGATACAAGGTAAGTAGTTATGCGTGCTTAACGTCACAATAGGGATATAGTACCTACGTACGAATAACCATTTATTCGTCATAGAAGAGCTGCCCATTTAGGTTGTGATTAGAGTTAGCAATAGAGAGTTCAGTGAACACTAGCTTACTCAGAAGCATGATTCGCGTCAAAAGCAATGTTCTTGAGATGTTGTAAGATGATCCGGAGTTGAATAAGTGATCGCAAAGGAGAGACTTCTATCCCAGTTAGCAGTACCTTAGAATATCTAAGATTGCACATCTGTTAATGTTAAGGCATAGCATAGTGATTGAGTGGTAGGATATTGCTTTAGTTAGACCAACTAGGATTAAGAAAAGCTGAGACTTTCCTTTATTGGGTATACCACTTTGTTCATGTACCTAGGATTCTATCCATAAGGTCGTTTAAACCCTTTAGGTTAACCTTGGGAGTAGGGATATCCGTCTTAGCCAGAATCTTCAAGGCCTAAACTCTTAGTGACAAATCAGTTAGGTTCACAGCCCAGTTGATTGAGGTTTAGTATTTATCCTAGGAAGTTAAACTCTTGCGATAATTCCCCTTCAGAATACTATTCTTCATACCTATCTATCTTTACTTTTATAGTTAAATTACTATTCTACTTAGTTAAACTTAATCTATCACCTCTTGTCATTAGGGTTAACTATATAGGCACTTTTATCCCACATTACTGAGCAAACATACAAAAATACGAACCTGAGTTATATTTACTACTTACTCGTAAAAAGGAAGACAAGTAGGTGAGTTATAGCTAAGAACCCCAGCTAAATATAAATAATAAAACCATTACTCTCTTTTGGTAGCTAAATTCTGACGTGTTGCGACCTAACGATACCGCACAAATAAACCGTCCGTTTTGGCCATATCATAAGTAGAAGTAAGTTTTTGACGCCGCTGCCGGGGACTTATTTTCTGTCTGTTAAGGTAATCGTTGATTCTATCAAGATATCTGAGATTCTTGAGTGGTGTCTAAGAAAGACAATTATACACGGACTTGGTTGTTGGATTTTCCGAACAGTCTCCAATTATATTGGAACCAAAAGGATCCTGCCTCTCCGTTGTCTGCCTGGCCACTTGCTTCAAAGATAAATTGACAAGAATCACACATGCTTAACAAGCAGAGAGTTTGTTGGTATAGGATTTAAAGTCGACATTATAGTAAACCATTTTCAAATTATAAAAACAAAATATTAATTATGGTTTTAGTTTCTGTAGTTTCCAGTTCAAACTTAACCGACTACCACAACTTCGAAAACCGGCGAAGTTTTTCTTTATAAACCTAAAACAAATCTAAACCCTGATGAATCTCATCAAGACTTAATTCTTGATTCTTGTAGTCCAAGAAGACGGATAATTTCATCTGACTTAGAGATTTCATTGCTTTTGGATAAGTTTTACTCAAATGAACCTGGATTCGACCCTCTTCATGATCCAAAAGGGAGGCTCAGTCTTAATGAACTCCTGATTATGGAAGATGAACTACGGGAAGAATATCCAACTATCTTCAACTATCTGGACTTGTTTGAATTTAATCCCAAAGAGATACGACACCCTGATAAAACAAAAGCTTCGTTTATTGGAAATCTGTTAAATCCTAGCAGAAGGTTAGACGTCTATGGAGCATTCATTAGGCACCTCTATTCCTCAGACTTCCCATTTTCAACATTTCAAATCAGTCTCTTAAAAGAGCTGCGTTCACAGATGCGTTCTCTTCACAAACTGTTAAAAGAATGTGGGGATGACCTTTTCATCAAGTATCGGGATGCAGAAATTGATTTCAAATTCGATTTAGAGTCATTCGTCAGTTTTCTCCCCCACTTCACCAATAAGGAAATTTCTCCAATTTATATAAACCGTTATGTCTCGGCAATGATCTCGGAATTAGAATTTTGGAATGAAAGCAAGTAACCTAACCCTATTTCAAAATATGGAAACCGAGATTTCTTCTACTTTGATCCAGCCTCATTTCTCATCAAAAGATTAATTGAACTTTTTCCGGATTCTACCGAGGAAAGAATACATCAGAATTTCTTCGCAAAAAGAAAGGAAATATATTCAGAACTCATGTAAATCCTCACTATGTCAAGATTTCCATTTACAACTCCGCAAAGGAAGATCATTGGGGAAATATCTACAAATTTTAAATTTACTATCGGTGATCCTGACTGCGCGGAAGATCTTTTATTTCAAGACACAGTGTCAAAACTTCTTTTCGAACTTAATTATAGAGATACTGGGCCAAGGGATGGAATTTCAAACACTAAGAAAATTAAAAAGGCTTTGGTTAAACTTATGGATGATATCGGAGATTTACAGAAGCGCGAGTGCAAGATGTTAAGTGATTTTGAAATATTTTCAGTATACTCCTCTGATTTACTCTGGATGGTCAAAGAAGCTTTAAACTTGTCTTTCTTTCCACGTCATTGAAATTTAGTTGTAGAACCTGTGTAATTTATGTTTTTAATAAAAATAAAATATTTTAGTTTTACTCCATGTATTTGTCTTTTCTCTTTTTATTGTAGATAGTTATATAAAAATAACCGGATTAAAACTCGAGGCAAAATTTTATTTATCTTTTCTTAAACCCTTTTTAAATTTTAAAATCTTAAAAAAATTAAAAATTTCGCAAGTCGGGTCGGGGAAATAAGCCCCCGCGCACACGGGCCACTTTCTTTTCTCTTTTTCTTTCCTTTCTCCTTCTTTTTTCTTTCTGTTTTGTGTTCTTCTTCTCCCCCTCCTGCTTCCCCTTCGACGCACACACACACACCACCACACAAACCTCAAAACTCAACCATTTTCAACAAATCGAAGCTCAAATCTTATTCTCTCGTGCCTCCTAAACTCGATTCCATCGTCAATTTGGCATAAAAGGTACCCTTTCTTGGTTAAAATTCGAATTTTTTTTAAAAGACAAATTTTTGACTTTTTAGAAAAACTTTTTTTTCACTCAATTTTGGATTCCTTTATACTTAGATAGATAATGTGATTACTTTATGTTAGTTTTTAGGCTTGATTGAGGCATTTTTGATAGTTTTTGGCTCTCGATTCACTAAGTTGAGGTTTTAGGGTAGAATTTGGTGAAATTTTTGGAAATTTGATGTTTTGCTAGCTTAGTTAGGCTTAGTGATGCATTAGGAATGTTTAGAAGCTGATTTTGGAACAAAGTAGGCTTGTTTGCTTGAATTTGGCATTTTGATCAAAACTACACATAATTAGGATTACGGTTTTTCCTATAGTTAAAACGTTTTTAAAAACTTAGGATTGCCTTAAAACTAGTTCAAATGATGATATCATTGATTTGCTCGTGAAAATGTAGTTTATTCCTTGATATTCCTTATTTTGTACATTTTGAACAAAATGAATATTTTTTCGGATAAAAGGCTTTAATCGTTGACTTTAAGATGTTATAGCTCAAGTTTGATGATTAAAAACTAATTAAGGTAATTAAAAATGGTCATTAGAATCATTGTATGCTTAAAAATCATCACATTTGGTTCAAAATTGCTTATTACGACTAACTTGCTATAATTATTATTTTTAGCATTATTTATTGTAATCACGGGTACACTTTAAATTTTGCTTAGAAGTAAGTTTATAGTTCGTTTGAATGTTGTTTGTGGTAATTTTGGCTATATTTGGCTATAACAGGAATTTGGAAAATGCCATTTTTAAAGCCCTCATTTCGATTTTTTTTCCTAAGTCTTAATTTTTGGAACATAACCTATGTTACTTGATTTCTGCAGATGGCTAATCGTTTACAACACAAGTATGAGTTGCCCCATTATCTCCGCGGGCAAGATAACCCGGCTGATAATGAGCCGGTTATGAGAGTTTGGATTAATCGGCCTAAAGCGGGTAACAAATATATCAATTGGACAATCTTGGAACAATGTGGATGGGCCGATGAGCTTAGGGGACTCTTACCCTTTCAAGCCGAGGGTAGAACACACCGAGCCTGGCAACATTTGTTTGAGTTAAATGAGACGACATACAATGAGCCGTATGCGGAATTTATGGCTACTTGGAATTTTGATTCGGATGTTGACCGGGAAGATTATAATGATCAAGAGTGTATCCATTTCCGACACCAAAACCACACGTATAACCTAACTCTCGCACGGTTTGCGAGATACTTGGAGTTGTATAAACCTTCGCAGCTAAATCGGTCAATATTCAAGAGGGGATCCACCACCTTGAATAACATAGATCACCAAGCTTTTTGGCGCGATTACACCACTGATAATGGGCCATGGAAATCGAGTAAAAAGGCATCCAAATTCGCCAACCCCGTACACCGAATCCTCTACCACCTCATCACTAAAACCCTCCACCCTAAAGCCCAACATGGCGGCGCTGTTACGATTGGCGATATGCACCTAATGCACGCCATAATACATAACCAAAATATGCAGGTAGCACACCTCCTGGTTCAGGCTCTCACTAATGAGAAGAATTCGGCAAGAACAGTTGTGCCGGTTTTAGGGGGCGTTGTTACTAAGCTGCTTCGTAGAATGCGTGTCTTCGGTGATGTAGAACGATTTAACTACAGAATCGGGGCCATGTCAGAAGAAATAGGGTATAAGCTGCTGAGCTACTGGGATTATATTCGTGTTGAGGGTAAACAGTTAATCATTCAGGCGAATCCAGAGATACCTGGTTCTGAAGATCGGACAGTGCCAGAGGTGAGAGTACAGGGTTTCATACCAGATACGAGGACAAGAGATGGTAGTAGGCGGCTAGGTTCTCAGGAACCAAGGGATGAGGATGATCCCATAGCGCATGGACAGCCCACTGACACCCGCCGACACTCATCAGTTGGGGAGGGTGATCGGCCACGGTATCCGCTATACCAGTACCACATGGGAGACCTACCAGGGCATGAGAGTTGGCTTGCCCACCCTGATGAATCAAATTACCTGCCAAGAGCCAGAGAAGGTGAAATCAGAATCGGGAACTAGTAATGGGAAACGCAAGTGGGATGGAAACAAGGGTAAAGGTTTTGATTAGAATCCAGCCAAGAGGCATGAGAATTTTAAGGGAAACAACGACTGGAGGAACCCTAACCCAAACTACAAAGGCAGTCTTCCTCAGTGCAAGAGATGCTATAAGCATCATACGGGGTACTGCAACGTGGTGTGTGAGAAGTGTAAGAGGACTGGAAACATCGGCAAGGATTGTAGGATCAACGCCCCAGATGTGAGAACAAATATGAATGGGCCAATGAAGTGTTTTGAGTGCGGCCAATAGGGTCACTTCAAGAATGAATGTCCTAACAAGAAGAAGGATGGCGGGCCAACACATGGAAGAGTCTTCAACTTGAACGCCAGAGATGCTCGTGAGGATCCTGACTTGGTTACAGGTACATTCACTGTCAATAAACTATTAGCTTCTGTCTTGTTTGATACTAGCGCCGATAGGAGTTATATATGTAGACACTTTTGCTTTAAGTTAGATTGGTCATTAGTTCCTTTGGAGGAGAGTTATCTTGATGAGGTAGCCAATGGAAAACTTGAAAAAGTTGACCAAATTGGCCGAGGAGGTATAATAAACTTAGTTGGTGTGGATTTTGAGATTGATTTGATACTCATTAAGTTAGGGAGCTTTGATGTTATAGTCGGCATGGACTGGCTGTCCAAGGTAAGAGCAGAAGTTGTTTGTAGGGAGAAGATTATTCGTATACCTCGCGAGAATGGTGAGCCATTAATTGTTTACGGGGAGAGATATAGTCTAAAGCTGAACCTTATTAGTTGTATGAACGCACAAAAGGTCATGAGAAAAGGGCATTTTTCTATTTTGGCGCATGTGAAGAAGTTAGAAACTGAGGAGAAAAGCGTGAAGGATGCACCGGTTGTGAACGAATTTCCCGAAGTCTTTCCAGAAGAATTGTCAGGATTACCCCCACCGAGATCAGTGGAGTTTCAGATTGATCTAGTGCTGGGAGCTGCACCTGTAGCTCGCGCACCTTATCGATTTGCACCAACCGAAATGTAAGAGTTGCAGAGTCAACTAGAAGAATTGCTAGACCGTGGATTTATTCGATCAAGTTCTTCGCCTTGGGGCGCTCCCGTATTGTTAGTAAAGAAGAAGGACGGATCTTTCCGTATGTGTGTGATAACCCGGAAATTTCCGAAAAAATTTAAACTTGATGTTTATATGTTTCTGACACGATAAGCAAAGTTTGTAATGTTAAATATCAAGTAATTTAAACTGTGTTCATGTATTCACTTACCCTTCGATTGCTCTCTACGATTCACGAACAATTATGTGTAATTAGATATATATATATATATATATATATATATATATATATATATATATATATATATATATATATATATATATATATATATATATATATATATATATGTGTGTGTGTGTGTGTGTGTGTGTATTAAATTGAGAAATATTAATAAAATATTAAACGGTTTGGTTGATATGAAAATAAGTTATATAAATTATAGCTTTATTAATAATATATTTAGAAGCTATATGATAAATTTTAACACTTTGTATATTTTACTTGGGGTTGAGGGCTAATAATTGATTTAATTTTTACTTAATGATTTTAAGTAGTTAATGAGCAATTTTGTACAATAATGACTAAAATAAATAAGGATATTTAATGTAATTATATTTATATTACTTTGTTTAGTCGACACATAATGAACACCATATGCAAATTTCATTTGGTATTTTGTTTCTTTCCTTGTCTAACCCGAACCCCACTTCCCACACGTCTAAATCAAAGACTGGTTAACCACCCAATTTTCAACAAGCACGCGTGAATGCTAAAATTGATGTATTCGACTTTTTAGGCACAAAACAACTTTTATTGTTAAAATATTACTAAAATCGGTCTTGGTGACAAAAACAACTAAACATCACGGGTGAAAATACACTTGCGAATGTGAGAATGAAAATGGCAGAATGAAACATGTTCTTGGTTTACACTCAAGGGAAAATTGATTGTACATATATATTTTAGTCTCATTTGCTCGAGACACGAAAACAACTATCTACTCCATATCATTTGTTAAGTAACTAATTTTAAAACTTAATTTTTGTTAAAAATATAATTTTATATTTTTAAGTTATATAAACTATAATATTCATACATTACATTTTGAGTGGTCAGTTTTTCTTAAAACAAAGCGTATAAAGTATTTTAGATATGGAAACACTTTTTACGACTCGTTTCTCAGATGCCATGACAAAAATAAATATTTTAACATTATCTTAAATTATGAAAATTTTATATTATTTTTACCATTAATTATTGGTACGGGGTATAAAATAGCGGTCCGTGAAAACACGGGGTTGAACATTAACAAAACATGTCAAAGATGTAACAGGAAGTGGCGGTCCATTTTTGTTGTTGTTTATGTCACGAGAGTTTTTCTTTTTATTTTATTATCATTTTTATTTAATTATTATATTATGATATTATTAAATTAAAATATCTATGTATATATATAAACTGAATATAAATCTCAATAATTGTGATAAAATGGACACTAGACATTTGAAGACTTTTAAAGTATTGAAATTTTTTATTTTATCATATCCTTATCATGATGTGAATACACAAGTTGCAATACAGACATCATCTCTGAAACAATTTTTTTTTTAATTTCAATAAGGTACCGAAAGTGATAGGTGATGGATATATAATTCGTTGTGTAGTTCGAGATAGGCACACACATAATCAAACTAAGATTATTTATTTTTCTTCTTCCCAACTGAGCACTCAACTTTCGGTTTCATTATATTTTTGTTCTTCTATTCTATCAACTATATATATATATATATATATATATATATATATATATATATATATATATATATATATATATATATATATATATATATATATATATATATATATATATATATATATATATATATATATATATATATTACATATATATATGTATCTCAGTAGGATTTTTATTTTTTTTCAAAACGATCTCAAATTAGTAACAAAATATCGTAACAAGGTTATTAAACGGGTGATTTTATTTCGGGTTTTTCAAACGGGTTAAAGCTAAGGAAATTATGGGTTATAGCTAAGGAGGTGATGGGTATTTTTCGGGGGTTTTGTTCGTGAGGTCAAACTAATGTTTATCGTCTCCGTTGCGTCTACGTACTTTCCAGCAATATTGAATCTCAATATTGATACGTGAGCACTCATAACTTAACTTTTATATATTAATAGTGTATCCCTGACTAGTGCTCGAGTATATAGGATTATGCATGCTTGTACTTTTGATATTGCTGTTAGATAGGTTATGTTAAATCCTGAATTAGTTACATATGCGGTTGAGATAAGGTATATGACATGTATGTCGTTGGAAAGCTGACGAAAAATTAAGAACTTTTCATTTAGAACTCGAATGATTTCGATGAATGGATTAGAAGTTATAGTCAATTGAATTTTTGAATTATTATTAAAAATGATTATTATTATCGTCGTTATAGTTTTTATCTAATTATTTTTATTATTATTATTATTATTATTATTATTATTATTATTATTATTATTATTATTATTATTATTATTATTATTATTACTATTATTATTACTATTATTATTATTATTATTATTATTATCATTATTAATAAAAGGTATTATCATTAAAAATTGTTATTTTTATTATTATTACTATAGTTATTATCGTTAAAGTTATAATTAGTATTATTATTATTATTATCATAGTTATTAGCATTATCATTAATATTATCATAATCTTTATTATTATTAGTATTATTATAATTAAAATTAATATTAGTAACACCCAATTATTATGATTACTATTATTATTGTTATTATAAACGCGATATAAAAGACGATTAAAAGCTATTAGCAAATTGATTAGGAAATAATGAGTATGAGTATCATGATGAAATTAAAATATTGTAAGATATTGATTTAGATAAAATTATCGTTCTTATTATTTTTATCATTACTATTATTATTAAAAGTATCGTTAGCATTAAAACTATTATTTTAACAAAAATTATCATTTTAATAGAAATGTCATTGTTATTATAAAATATCATTATTATTATCATTTTAAATAGAATTAATAATTTAAAGTTAATATTAAAAAGTATTGTAAATATTAAAGTTATCATAATTAGAATTATCATTTTATCATAATATCATTTTTAGTAAATATAAATATTGATATTTTTTTTATTAATAGAATAATAATAATTATTACAAAATAATATAACTTGTACTTATTATTATTATTATCAATGTTATTTTATCAAATAAATATGTAATACAAATAATATAATTACCTTAATAAAACCTATCATAATATTTCTATGATATTAAATGAACTTTATAAATTTTATTACTTAATATATATAAAAGTATATTTTTATATAAAATTCTATTTATTAATAAATGAATTATATTATTTACTCTAATAAATCTTTTAAAAATATTTAAAAATATAAAATGACGATATTTAAACTATATAATAATCATGTATAAATTTTGGAAATTATTTTGGGACAAATTGACTTTTGTTAACTTTTACATATTAGTCTCGAGCATTAGAATTGTGGTACACTATGACTTGACCTATATTGTTAGACAAATATTGATCATTATATAAATATATATACTTAATATAGGTTCGTGAATCCGAGGCCAACCTTGCATTGTTCAATGTCGTCATATGTATTTTTACTAAAAAATACAGTATTGTGAGTTTCATTTGCTCCCTTTTTAAATGCTTTTGCAATATATATTTTTGGGACTGAGAATACATGCGCTATTTTTATAACCGTTTTACGAAATAGACACAAGTAATTGAAACTACATTATATGGTTGAATGGATCGAAGCCGAATATGCCCTTTTTTAGCTTGGTAGCCTAAGAATTTGGGAACAGACCCCCAAATTGACGCGAATCCTAAAGATAGATCTATCGGGCCCAACAAGCCCCATTCTGGAATTTGGAATGCTTTAGTACTTCGAAATTATCATGTCCGATGGGTGTCCCGGAATGATGGGGATATTCTATATGCATCTTGTTAATGTCGGTTACCAGGTGTTCAATCCATATGAATGATTTTTATCTCTATGCAGTTTGCGAAATGCCTGATATGAGAATGATGTTTATGAAATATGAAAATCTTGTGGTCTATTAAAATAATGGAATTGAATATTTATGATAAACTAATAAACTCACCAACCTTTTGGCTGACACTTGAAAGCATGTTTATTCTCAGGTATGAAAGAAATCTTTCGCTGTGCATTTGCTCATTTTAGAGATATTACTTGGAGTCATTCATGACATATTTCAAAAGACGTTGCATTCGAGTAGTTGAGTTTATCAAGATTATTATTAGGTCAATTATAGTTGAATATATTATGAAATGGTATGCATGCCGTCAACTTTCGATGTAAATAAAGTTTGTCTTTTAAAAACGAATGCAATGTTTGTAAAATGTATCATATAGAGGTCAAATACCTCGTGATGTAATCATATGTTATTGTATTCGTCCTTATGGATTAGGACGGGTCGCTTCATGTGGCATCAGAGCGGTGGTCTTAGTGAACCAGGTCTTGCATTAATGTGTCTAACTGATAGTTGTTTAGATGCATTAGTGGGTCTGGACTTCGACCGTGTTTGCATGTCAAAAGTTTTGCTTATCATTTCTAGTCAGAAATCGCCTGCTTTTCATCCTTAGGAAATTACCTGCTTATCATTTTTAGTCTAGACACATTTTATTGCATTGATTGCATGAATAATGTATAGATAAAATTCGTATCTTAACGTATCTGCTAATTCATATCTTAGCATATCTGTTACTGTAAACTTTGCCTGACATATCCCGTAAATTCCTCCGTAATCTACGATAACTTTTACTCTATATATATAGATATTCTATGTAATTAGAATACCATTCGATAGCCGGAAATCTGTTTATATCGAAAAGTCCTTTATCCAATCGTACGAAATGGAATTCGTCATCAGTTCAAGTCCCTCGGATTCCGAAATGGAATCCCATTCAAGCTCTGAAAGCAGTGTGACCGGAATGGATCAACCAATCAGCTATCATCTATTCTGGATGAATTGGGGATGGGTTCGTAGCCTCCTCAATCATTAGAGACAAGAAGAAGGTGATCCCTTCCATCCACCACATTGCCCTATTGGTGATGAACCTGAAGCACTTACCGGCGAACCTGTCCGAAACACCATTTTCTCTCTCATTTCCAGAGTGTCTCGTCACGATTATATACTACATCAAACTCTAGATTTTATTTATCCGCTTGTCCGAACTGACAATCACCCCAGTGTAATAGAAGAAGTCAACGAGCTTCGCGCTCGGGTAGTGGCTTTGGAGAATATGGTGCAAAGGTTACAAACACCAGCAGCAGCATCAGCAGCATAACCAATACCACCATCATCAACACCAACAGTACCATTACTACCTCCAACCACAACCGTCGTAAACCTCAACTTCACAATTTGTCCCACAAGCATCAACGTCATACGCCCTGAAGATACCAAGGAATACCAACAACAACGAACGATGAAGTGTTGATTCATGACCTCATTAGAGAAACATTCAGCGACAATAATGTAGTCTCAAAAGTCTTAGAGATTATCTATTTCAGCCTTAACCATAAATCAATTGTGTGAACCGAAATGATAAAAGGAAGAGTAGAAGCCCTGACAAGAATGGTGTGTGATTTACAAGCTAGAATTGTTTTACCAACAGCATCAACAGTACCGTAGCATCACCAGCACAGTCAGTGCCATCAGCATCGTAAAAATTAGCAGCACCTATAACATCACAAACTCCGTCAGTTCAAGAATCACTGTGAACATCATTACAAATCAACAACCAGTATGTCATATCAACGAGTTATGAAGTATTAACTCATCTCCATTGAAGGATTTATATGTATATTTTATATATATAAATTTTTAAACCATAATAAATCTTTCCGTACTAAGCTAATAGGTGTGAATCTTAACCACTCGGTTAATTCATATTACTAATATGCTATGAGATACATCCTTCATCAGCAACTTAACCATCATTAACTACAATCTCTATTTCAATTCAATGAATTCCATTTCATAATAAATCTAGTGTATTATTCAAATATATATTTGATTTTACACCTTCATTATCGATGCACCCGAAACTTTTCAAACAACACCATTCATACCTTGCGAAGTTTAAAAAAAAAAATCCACGAACACTAACACCATTCACTGAAGAAATATCAATAAAAATAAATAATGTAGTATTGATTCATGATTTCATTTATGTTGAAGAAATAATCCACGAAGATTACGTAATTTCTAAAGTTTTAGGAATTATTTAATTCTAGTTTCAACCGTAAATCAAATTAGTTTAATTTAATATTAACTCATTAAATATATGCTACATCTGAAGAAAATATATACATATATATTTTCATAAATATTGTAATAAAATTCTTTTGTACAAAATATTAATTGTGAATTTTTTTTTAACGAGTAGGTAATACCCGAGAGATATATAAATTCACAATTAATATGTTACATTCTTCGAATCTGATTCCGCAATCATCAACTATACTCACTATTTTCATAACGATATACATTCTTTTATAGAAATCAAAAGAACCATACTCATTCAAAATCTAATTACATATTTTGATTTTGAAATCACAAAATTCAATTCGAGATATAACCGGTATCATCACTCTTAGAATTCCTACATCTTTCAAAGTTATACTTTGACTTCAAAACTGCGTTAGAACATCATATGTATACTAATGATTATAATCTGTATTTAAAACCTTCGAAATTTCTGAAGACACTTCAAATAATGAACAATCGAGACGATGATCCAACCACATACTACCCACAGTTATGTACCTGAAAAACTTTGGAAACCAAAGTCAGAGTTTAACACGTATCCGTGTCAGACTCTTTGACATTTATTAGCTAAAATAATTTTTTCAATCCCTTTCCAAAATAGACAGTTTTATCACAGCTCCAGCAAATCACCTTCAATTGTTCATTCGGATAAGCCTTATTATAACGATTAACCCTCCATCATTGTTACTGGGGAACCTTTCATATCTGGTCACATTAGCAATAAACTTACCAACAGCTTCACTGATCTTTGATTTTTCGAAAAATCATTATATTTATCGAAACCCCATCATTTACTCATCCGCATATAATAACAAGAATTTTCATACCAATTACTGGGAATCAGCAATCAGTATTTTGAAAACCTCGCATCACGTCTACGCCAACAGTTATATGTATACATATAACATCTATCTCCTATACTTACGTACCTCGAATGTGAAGTTTCTGAAAAACATCTCAGTCTACGAATCAGTACTATGAAGTTTTGAAAAAGGCTGATGAAGTGGTAAGAACTGTAGACAGCAATTACAGTCAGAAGTTTGATAATAAAGAATAGTAGATTGGAAAAGCTCAAAGGAAAAAAACTTGGTACTGGAAAACGGATTGAGCAAAGTATGAAGGAGGCTGTGGACAAATCACAAAGACTAAACCTAACTTCAAAGAATCCAAATGATTCAGTATCTGCTGAAGACATTAACGAATACCCTACTCCTGACTCTAAACCCCTACGGACAATATTCTTCATCATCCTCTGATATTAGAAATTCTAAGAAATCATCGTATCTTTCATTATAAATATCCTCCATATTTCTGAAGATATTTTCATAGCTATTCTTATCTGAAATCATTTATCTCCTCGCCTTATCTGTATTCATCATAAAGGAAACTGTTTTAGTTTCCAAATTCTGAAACCGTCGTGTTTAAATTATGAATGTTTTGAAGTAGTGTTGGGAACTGAAGCATGAGTTAGTATAATATAATGACACTTGATCAACGTGATTATATTACAGTAAGTCATGCTGAGTTTCTAAATGGAACGTGATGATTCACAGATCATAACGTCACCATGCGCCATGTTACACGACTCTTATATTCTATTTAACCTCTAAAATATCAAGAAAATATTTCTTGATGATTCGGTCTTTTTCTAGGTATTCTGGTAATTTGACAAATCAAGATCGTGACATTACAATTCTCTTCTTAGAATATTAACTATGTTCATTTTGAAATCCATACCTATGAATTCTGGATCATTATTCGCTTGACTTGAAGTCGGGAAAAGGAGACAAAAGTATGGAACTTTTGAATATAAAAGAAAATATAAAGTTCGACAACAACACGTAAATTACAAACCGTGCATAGCAATACGTATTGCAACGTAAAGGCACGGGAGAATTAATAATACTATGACCCCAAGGTAATAGTAAAAGTAAATAAAATCCTCCGGTGGTAGATGAAAAAGAAGAATGACAGATATGAAAGTTAGGAGTATATCAAGGATCAAAAGTGGATGAAGCATTTCCACAATCTATTGGAAATATGAATTGAGAAAGAAAGAATAGAAGGTGTGAGTTAAAATGAAACGAAGGAGGTGGATTTATAGCGAAATATCCGACAGAGAAATCAAGATGGATTATCGCATTAATTCGAAGAGGATCATAAATTCCTTAATCACCGAAGAATCAAATCCAATATAGATTACAAAGATTTTCTTTAAATTCGGAGATCAATTGTGATGACGTCAAAGGATATGACGAATCACTATAATCTTATTTCATTCATTTACGATAGCTTCCCTCATACGCTTTGAGTAATCGAATAATTTTATCCCTACTCCTTAGACATGATAAAACTCTATAAACATCATAATAACATTCTCATTGTTAGCCATGACGACCTCTATTAAATTTCGGGGACGAAATTTCTTTAACGGGTAGGTACTGTGACAACCCGGAAATTTCCGAACAAATTTAAACTTGATCTTTATATGTTTCTGACACGATAAGCAAAGTCTGTAATGTTAAATCTCAAGAAATTTAAACTGTGTTAATGTATTCACTTACCCTTCGATTGCTCTCAGCGATTCACGAACAATTATGTGTAATTAGATACGTATGTATATATATATATATATATATATATATATATATATATATATATATATATATATATATATATATATATATATGTGTGTGTATGTGTGTATGTGTGTGTGTATTAAATTGAGAAATATTAATAAAACATTAAACGGTTTGGTTGATATGAAAATAAGTTATATAAATTATAGCTTTATTAATAATATATTTAGAAGCTATATGATAAATTTTAACACTTTGTATATTTTACTTGGGGTTGAGGGCTAATAATTGATTTAATTTTTAATTAATGATTTTAAGTAGTTAATGAGTGATTTTGTACAATAATGACTAAAATAAACAAGGATATTTAATGTAATTATATTTATATTACTTTGTTTAGTCGACACATAATGAACACCATATGCAAATTTCATTTGGTATTTTGTTTCTTTCCTTGTCCAACCCGAACCCCACTTCCCACACGTCTAAATCAAAGACTTGTTAACCACCCAATTTTCAACAAGCACGTGTGAATACTAAAATTGATGTATTCAACTTTTTAGGCACAAAACAACTTTTATTGTTAAAATATTACTAAAATCGGTCTTGGTGACAAAATTAACAAAACATCATAGGTGAAAATAAACTTGCGAATGTGAGAATGAAAATGGAAGAATGAAACGTGTTCTTGGTTTACACTCAAGGGAAAATTGATTGTACATATATATTTTAGTCTCATTTGCTCGAGACACAAAAACAACTATCTACTCCATATCATTTGTTAAGTAACTAATTTTAAAACTTAATTTTTGTTAAAAATATAATTTTATATTTTTAAGTTATATAAACTATAATATTCATACATTACATTTTGAGTGGTCAGTTTTTCTTGAAATAAAGCGTATAAAGTATTTTAGATATGGACACACTTTTTACGACTCGTTTCTCAGATGCCATGACGAAAATAAATATTTTAACATTATCTTAAATTATGAAAATTTTATATTATTTTTACCATTAATTATTGGTACGGGGTATAAAATAGCGGTTCGTGAAAACATGGGGTCGAACATTAACAAAACATGTCAAAGATGTAATAGGAAGTGGCGGTCCATTTTTGTTATTGTTTATGTCACGAGAGTTTTTCTTTTTATTTTATTATCATTTTTATTTAATTATTATATTATGATATTATTAAATTAAAATATCTATGTATATATATATAAACTGAATACAAATCTCAATAATGACACTAGACATTTGAAGACTTTTAAAGTATTGAAGATTTTTATTTTATCATATCCTTATCATGATATGAATGCACAAGTTGCAATACAGACATCAACTCTGAAACAATTTTTTTTAATTTCAATAGGGTACCGAAAGTGATAGGTGATAGATATATAATTCGTTGTGTAGTTCGAGATAGGCACACACATAATCACACTAAGATTATTTATTTTTCTTCTTCCCAACTGAGCACTCAACTTTCGGTTTCATTACATTTTTGTTCTTCTATTCTATCAACTATATATATATATATATATATATATTACGTATATATATGTATCTCAGTAGGATTTTTATTTTTTTTCAAAACGATCTCAAATTAGTAACAAAATATCGTAACAAGGTTATTAAACGGGTGATTTTATTTCTGGTTTTTCAAACGGGTTAAAGCTAAGAAAATTATGGGTTATAGCTAAGGAGGTGATGGGTATTTTTCGGGGGTTTTGTTCGTGAGGTTAAACTAATGTTTATCATCTCCGTTGCATCTACGTACTTTCCAGCAATATTGAATCTCAATATTGATACGCGAGCACTCATAACTTACCTTTTATATATTAATAGTGTATCCCTGACTAGTGCTCGAGTATATAGGATTATGCATGCTTGTACTTTTGATATTGCTGTTAGATAGGTTATGTTAAATCCTGAATTAGTTACATATGAGGTTGAGATAATGTATATGATATGCATGTCGTTGGAAAGCTGACAAAAAATTAAGAACTTTTCATTTAGAACTCGAATGATTTCGATGAATGGATTAGAAGTTATAGTCAATTGAATTTTTGTATTATTATTAAAAATGATTATTATTATCGTCGTTATAGTTTTTATCTAATTATTATTATTATTATTATTATTATTATTATTATTATTATTATTATTATTATTATTATTATTATTATTATTACTACTACTACTACTACTACTACTACTACTATTATTATTATTATTATTATTATTATTATTATTATTATTATTATTATTATTATTATTATTATTATTATTATTATTATCAATATCAATAAAAGGTATTATCATTAAAAATTATTATTTTTATTATTATTACTATAGTTATTATCGTTAAAGTTATAATTAGTATTATTATTATTATTATTATTATTATCATAGTTATTAGTATTATCATTAATATTATCATAATCTTTATTATTAGTATTATTATAATTAAAATTAATATTAGTAACACCCAATTATTATGATTACTATTATTATTATTATTATTATTATTATTATTATTATTATTATTATTATTATTATTATTATTATTATTATTATTATTATTATAAACGCGATATAAAAGATGATTAAAAGCTATTAACAAATTGATTAGGAAATAATGAGTATGAGTATCATGATGAAATTAAAATATTGTAAGATATTGATTTAGATAAAATTATCGTTCTTATTATTTTTATCATTACTATTATTATTAAAAATATCGTTAGCATTAAAACTATTATTTTAACAAAAATTATCATTTTAATAGAAATGTCATTGTTATTATAAAATATTATTATTATTATCATTTTAAATAGAATTAATAATTTAAAGTTAATATTAAAAAGTATTGTAAATATTAAAGTTATCGTAATTAGAATTATCATTTTATCATAATATCATTTTTAGTAAATATAAATATTGATATTTTTTTTATTAATAGAATAATAATAATTATTACAAAATAATACAACTTGTACTTATTATTATTATCAATGTTATTTTATCAAATAAATATGTAATACAAATAATATAATTACCTTAATAAAACCTATCATAATATTTTTATGATATTAAATGAACTTTATAAATTTTATTACTTAATATATATAAAAGTATATTTTTATATAAAATTCTATTTATTAATAAATGAATTATATTATTCACTCTAATAAATCTTTTAAAAATATTTAAAAATATAAAATGACGATATTTAAACTATATAATAATCATGTATAAATTTTGGAAATTATTTTGGGACAAATTGACTTTTGTTGACTTTTGCATATTAGTCTCGAGCATTAGGATTGTGGTACACTATTACTTGACCTATATTGTTAGACAAATATTGATCATTATATAAATATATATACTTAATATAGGTTCGTGAATCCGAGGCCAACCTTGCATTGTTCAATGTCGTCATATGTATTTTTACTACAAAATACAGTATTGTGAGTTTTATTTGCTCCCTTTTTAAATGCTTTTGCAATATATATTTTTGGGACTGAGAATACATGCGCTATTTTTATAACTGTTTTACGAAATAGAAACAAGTAATTGAAACTACATTATATGGTTGAATGGATCGAAGCCGAATATGCCCCTTTTTAGCTTGGTAGCCTAAGAATTTAGGAACAGACCCCCAAATTGACGCGAATCCTAAAGATAGATCTATCGGGCCCAACAAGTTCCATTCTGGAATTTGGAGTGCTTTAGTACTTCGAAATTATCATGTCCGATGGGTGTCCCGGAATAATGGGGATATTCTATATGCATCTTGTTAATGTCGGTTACCAGGTGTTCAATCCATATGAATGATTTTTATCTCTATGCAGTTTGCGAAATGCCTGATATGAGAATGATGTTTATGAAATATGAAAATCTTGTGGTCTATTAAAATGATGGAAATGAATATTTATGATAAACTAATGAACTCACCAACCTTTTGGTTGACACTTGAAAGCATGTTTATTCTCAGGTATGAAAGAAATCTTCCGCTGTGCATTTGCTCATTTTAGAGATATTACTTGGAGTCATTCATGACATATTTCAAAAGACGTTGCATTCGAGTAGTTGAGTTCATCAAGATTATTATTAAGTCAATTATAGTTGAATATATTATGAAATGGTATGCATGCCGTCAACTTTCGATGTAAATAAAGTTTGTCTTTTAAAAACGAATGCAATGTTTGTAAAATGTATCATATAGAGGTCAAATACCTCGTGATGTAATCATATGTTATTGTATTCGTCCTTATGGATTAGGACGGGTCGCTTCAATGTGTATCGACTATCGCGAATTAAACAAGTTGACAATCAAGAACCGATATCCCCTTCCTAGGATTGACGATCTATTCGACCAGTTACAAGGATCAAGAGTTTACTCCAAGATTGATTTGCGATCAGGTTATCACCGGTTGAGGTTGAAGGAGAGCAATGTACCTAAGATTGCGTTCCGAACTTGTTATGGTCATTATGAGTTTCTTGTGATGCCATTCGGTTTAACTAACACACCTGCCGTGTTTATAGATCTGATGAATCACGTATGCAAGCCGTACCTAGACAAATTCGTTATCGTATTTATAGACGATATCTTAATCTATTCCAAAAATGAAGCAGAACACGAACAACATCTTCGACTCGTGCTTGAACTCTTAAGACAAGAGTAACTCTATGCCAAATTCTCTAAGTGCAAATTCTGGTTAAAGGAAGTTCAATTTCTTGGTCATGTTGTAAGCGATCAAGGTATTAAAGTCGATCCCTAGAAAATCGAAGCCATTAGCAAGTGGGAAACTCCCACTACTCCTACTCATATTCGCCAATTTTTAGGCTTCCCCGGTTACTATCGTAGATTCATCGAAGGTTTCTCTTTGATTGCACGTCCTTTAACTGCGTTAACTCACATAGGGAAGAAATTCGTTTGGGCGGCCGAATAAGAGTCAGGGTTTCAAACCCTAAAGAAAAAGTTAACCACCGCCCCTATCTTATCCCTTCCCGAAGGCAATGACGATTCTATTGTATATTGCAATGCCTCAAAACATGGTTTTGGGTGTGTATTGATGCAATGAACGAAAGTTATTGCTTATGCATCTCGACAACTGAAGATTCATGAACGAAACTACACGACACACGATCTCGAACTTGGTGCCGTTGTCTTTGCACTCAAACTGTGGAGACACTATCTTTATGGAACTAAGAGTACCATGTTCACCGACCACAAAAGCCTCCAACACATTTTCGATCAGAAACAACTGAACATGAGACAGCGACGGTGGATCGATACGTTGAATTGTTATGATTGTGAACTTCGTCCTGGCATGGCAAATGTTGTAGCCGATGCCTAGAGCCGAAAGGAAAGAATGGTACCTCTTCGTGTCTGAGCCTTAAACATCACCATCTACACAAATCTCAATATCCAAATTTGTGTAGCCCAAGATGAGGCTCTCAAGGATGAGAATATTTCTCATGAATGCTTGAACATTCTCGTCTCTTGATTCGAAGTTAAGGAGACCGGACTCCGATATTTAGCCGGAAGGATTTGGGTGCCTAGTTATGGGGATTTACGAAGCCTTATTCTAGATGAAGCCCACAAGTTAAGGTATTCGATTCACCCAGGAGCCGGTAAGATGTACCACGATCTCAAGGAACGATATTGGTGGCCAAACCTTAAAAAGGATGTTGCTACTTACGTTGGAAAGTGCTTAACTTATTCCAAGGTCAAAGCTGAACATCAAAGGCCATCCAGGTTACTTCAGCAACCCGAAATCTCGCAATGAAAGTGGGAAAGAATAACGATGGACTTCATCATGAAACTACCAAAGACGGTAGGCGGATATGATACCATCTGGGTTATTATTGACCGTCTCACCAAATCTGCTCATTTCCTAGCTATGAAGGAAACCGATACGATGGACAAACTCGCACAACTATACATAAAGGAATTGAATCTCATCACGGTGTACCCTTATCGATTATTTTAGACCGAGATGCCCATTTCGCTTCTAGATTTTGGTGTTCCTTACAAGAGGCTTTGGGAACACGTTTAGACATGAGTACCGCATATCACCCGCAAACCGATGGACAAAGTGAACGCATGATTCAAACCTTGGAAGACATGTTACGAGCTTGTGTTATTGACTTCGAAAAATCTTGGGAAAAGCATTTGCCTCTGGCCGAATTCTCTTACAACAATAGTTACCATTCGAGCATTAAGGCCGCACCTTTTGAAGCTTTATATGGAAGCAAATGTCGTTCTCCTATTTGTTGGGCCGAAGTAGGCGAAAAGTAAATCACCGGACCCGAACTCGTCCATGAAACAACTAAGAAGATCGTCCAAATCCAAGCAAGGCTCAAGACGTCCCGTGATCGTCAAAAGAGCTATGCTGACCTTAAACGAAAAGATATCGAATTCCAAGTAGGTGACCGCGTAATATTGAAAGTCGCACCTTGGAAAGGTGTAATCCGTTTTGGAAAGCGTTGAAAGTTAAATCCGTGATATATTGGTCCTTTTAAAATATTGGAGCGTGTTGGACCCGTTGCTTACTGTTTGGATCTTCTGACTCAATTGAGCTCAGTTCATCCCACTTTCCACATATCGAATCTAAAGAAGTGTATTGCTGAACCAAAACTTGTCATACCCCTCGATGAGCTTACTATTGATGACAAACTCCACTTCGTGGAAGAACCTGTTGAGATCATGGACCGTGAGGTTAAAACTTTAAAGCACAACAAGATTCCAATTGTTCGAGTCCGTTGGAATGCTAAACGAGGACCTGAGTTTACTTGGGAACGGGAGGATCAAATAATGCAGAAGTATCCTCACCTCTTCTCGACTCTACCGTCTACCTCAGCTTAAAATTTCGGGACAAAATTTTCTTTAACGGGTGGGTAATGTAACGACCCGACTTTTTCTGACTTTTAATTATACTTTATACTTTCACGAAACTGCGTATTTGTGCGTACTGAGTTAGATTATATTCTGGGATCATTATTTATGTTAATTACTTTCGTTAATACCTTACAACGTTTTATTAAGTACTTAGTTACTTAACTTGATCCTCGAATTCATTTATGACCGTTAGTGCCACTTATCGTTTAAAACACGTTACGTACTTGGTACACGTTAAACTTTTGTCATAATCGGAGCGTTATGACTACTTAATCGTAATTGTTATTTATTAAGGACAATTACTTGGCTTGATGGTTTCTTAATTACGCTTAGTGTTTACTAATGCTCACTAGTTAGTCTTAATGGACTTGACACCTTATTTGACTTGGCTTATTAAAGGCCCACCCTACTCAACTTAATGGACTAGTTTAGTGGGCTAGTTAATGGACTAATTAGCCCATGTAATGTAAGACAAAACCCATTAGATTAAAAGACAAGTAACTTTCATGCTTGTGTACAATTACTTACATGTTTTAACTTAATACCCCATGCCACCCAATATGCTAGCATCACCATTGTACCACCACCCATGTCAAGCCAATGGTCCCCCAAAACCCTCCAAACCATCGGCCTCCTTTACACCCCATCACCATTTCATTTTTTTTTAAACACTCTCATTTCATTCTCAAAACACACACACACATTTCTCTAGTTTTCTCTCTAGCTTTTCTCTCTAAAATACTTGAGAAAAATTGTAAGTTTAAACTTTATTTCTTCTTCTTTTTCTTCATTAATCACGACATCATCATCATTCTTGTTCAAGGATTCAAGTTTTGTAACTTGAATCTTCATAAATCTTGTAGATTCAAACTTTGATTTGAAAGTCTTCAAGAACATGAATGATTCAAGATTTTTAGCTTTGAATCTTCATTATCTTATTAGATCTAATTTTTATAACTTAAGATCTCTTTATTTATGTTAAAAGATCAAAACTTATGTTTATGATCTTCATGTAACTTGTTGATCTAAATTTTTACTTTAAGGATCTTCAAGAACATTAGAAATACAAGCTTTCTAGCTTGAAGTTTCTACAAAAAGTTGGTTAAAAGATCAAGTTTATAAACTTGTGATCTTCTTTAATTTGTTTTATTTTAAATTTGTAACTTGTGTTTCATTAAACAAAAGATACAAGCTTACTAGCTTGAAGTCTCATAAGTGTTGTTAAGAAATCCAAGCTTTCTAGCTTAGGGTTTAATTATTGTGTTTGATCTAAGTTATGTAACTTATGGTCATCTAACTTTTTTAAACAAAAGCTCATAATCTTACATTCATTTTACTTTGCAAAATCTAAGTTTCATAACTTAAGGTTTTGTAAAAGTTGAAAGTCTAAGTTCCATGACTTAGGGTTTCACCAAGGACATAAGATCCAGACTTTCTAGTCTAAGGTCTTCAATATTTAGCTAAGATATAAGTACTATAACTTAAGGTCTTGCTTATTTAAGTTTGAATCAAAGTTTATAGCTTAATAGAATTTGTACTTGTGTCGAAACTAAGAACTTGATGTAACTTTGGTTCATCATCTTGCTCAAACTCTCAAATGAGTTGTATTTCATTTCTTAGTCTTGACTTTGTGTGTTGATGGTTAAACCTTGGTTAAAGTGATGCTAAAACATCAAGAGTTGTACATGAAGCGACCCGTCCTAATCCATAAGGACGAATACAATAACATATGGTTATATTGCGAGGTATTTGACCTCTAAATGATACATTTTACAAACATTGAATTTCTTTTTAAAAGATAAACTTTCATTTCATCGAAAGTTGACAGGCATGCATACCATTTCATAATATATCCAAACTATAAATGACTTAATAATAATCTTGTTGAACTCAACGACTCGAATGCAACGTCTTTTGAAATATGCCATGAATGACTCCAAGTAATATCTTTAAATGAGCAAATGCACAGCGGAAGATTTCCTTAATATCTGAGAATAAACATGCTTAAAAGTGTCAGCCAAAAGGTTGGTGAGTTCATTAGTTTATCATAATCATTCATTTTCATCATTTTAATAGACCACAAGATTTCGTATTTATAAGCAGAATCCTCTCGTCTGCATAAAGATAAAATCATTCATATGGTGAACACCTGGTAACCGACATTAACATAATGCATATAGAATATCCACACAAAAAATACAGGCCCCATACCATTTTCCAGTATGAGGGTTGTATAAGCATACATGCCACATTTCATTTTCCAGAATGCAGGTTGTATACTAAAATTCGAAGTACTAAAGCATTCCATTTTCCAGAATGGGGGGTGTTAGTGCCCGTAGATCTACCTTTAGGATTCACGATAATTACTGGCAATTATACAGGCCTCATACCATTTTCCAGCATGAAGGTTATATAATAAACACTAATTCTTAGGCTACCAAGCTAAAATGGGTGATATTCGATTTCAATAATCCAACCATAGAATTTAATTTTCGAGTTCTTGTGTCTATTTCATCAAACATTTATAAAACAGCGCATGTATTCGCAGTCCCAAAAATATATATTGCAAAAGCATTTAAAAAGTGAGTAATGAAAATCACAATACTGTATTTTGTAGTAATTATGCATATGACAGCACTGAACAAGTGCATGGTTGGCCTCGGATTCACGAACCTATATTAAGTATATATATTTATATGTTGGTCAATATCTGTCTAACAATTTAGGTCAAGTCGTAGTGTATCACAATCCTAATGCTCGAGATTATCATGCAAAGGTCAACAAAAGTCATCTAATCCAAAAATGACTTTTAAAACCTGTACAAGTTTATTATATAATTATGTTACCAGAGTATATGTCTTGATAGTTTAAATGAATCAATAATTTATAAAACTCAAATTATCACATAACTGACTAAATTGTCATATTCAAAATTTTTTAGATAAATCAATGTAACTAGTTTATATATATTTATTTGAAACCTATATGTTATTTTACTGAATTATATGTTATTTTAATAATTAAATAACTTATATTTATTCTACATATATTAAGTAATTAATATTTCTATAGAAAATATTTCTTAAATTATTTCATCATTTATTATAATGTATTAACGAGAAAAATATATTTTTATATATATTAAGTATTATAATTTGTATAACGTTTACATAATATCATTTTAATGATGAACATGTAATGATATGTATCATAAATATATTTTTGTATCAAATATTTATTTGATTAAATAATATAATAATAATAATAATAATGAACCAAAAGTTGTATTATTTTGTAATGATAATAATATTAATTATTTTAATAATAATAATAATAATAATAACAATATTTATATTTACTAATAATAATAATTTTGATAATAAATAATAATATTTTATAGTAATAATAATGTCATAATAATAATAATAATATTACTAATAATGATATAAATAATGAAACGATATTTTTATTTAAATCATAATCTTAACAATATTTTAACTGAATCATGATACTTATACTCATTATTTCCTAATCGAGTTGTTTAATAGCTTTTAGTCCTCTTTTATATCGCATTCATAATAATGATAATAATAGTAATCATAATAATTAGATGATACTAATATTTGTTTTAATGGTAATGATACTAATAATAATAAATATTATAATAATATTAATGATAATACTAATAATTATAATAATAATAATGATAATATTAATAATAACCTTAATGATAATAACGATAGTAATAATAATAACAATAACAATTTTTAATGATAATACTTATATTAATAAAGATAATAATAATAATAATAATAATAATAATAATAATTTTTATTATTATTATTAGATAATAATATTAACGACGATAATAACGACGATAGTAATAACAATAGCAATCATTTTAATAATAATACTAAAATTAATGATAATTCTGTTGGTCATATCTTTTAATCCGTTCATCGAAACCATACGATTTCTAAATGAAAAGTTATTAATTTTTTGCCAGCTTTCCAACGACATGCATATCATATACCTTATCTCAGTAACAGATGTATCAAATTCGTGATTTATCATAAACTATTTAACGACAAAATTAAGCATACAAGCATGCATAATCATATATACTCGGGCACTAGTCAGGGATACACTATTGATATATAAAAGATAAGATATGAATGCTCACGTATCAATATCGTGATTCAATATTGCAGGAAAGTACGTAGACGCGACGGACATGACAAACGCTAGGTTGACCTTATGAACAAAACCTCGAACAATACCCATCACCTCCATAGCTATAACCCATAATTTCCCTAGCTTCATCCCGCTCAAAAAACTATTTTGAAATCACTCGGACAGCACTCCGTCATAATATTTTATGTATACTAATAATATCTTGAAATAATATGGAGTAAATATATATATGTAAATCGATTGAGAGAGTTTAGAGAAATATATTTTCAAGTTTCTATGAAATAATGAAACCTATTGAATTCTATTTATAATAGATTTTGAAATTATTAAAGTTAATTATTAAAGTATGAATTATTAAAGTGAATTATTAAAGTATGAATTATTAAAATATAAATTATTAAAGTGAATTATTAAAGTATGAATTATTAAAGTGAAAGTAAAGTAAAAGTAAAGTAAAGGTAAAGTTAAAGTATAGTAAAAGTATAAAACTATGTACGTATAATACGCGTATAAATATATATAATATTAATTTAAATCGTTATATATATTTAATAAAATAAGATATAAATATCGTTATCTTTATCATACTGGTTAAGTAATGAGTTGTCAAAAGTGGTTCTAGATATTTATAAAAGTTATATACGTTTTAATAATAAAGTTCTTTTTAAACTGAAAAGATTTTTGTATGCTTGAAACTAAATCAAATAAATATGATAATTTTGTTTTCCAAAACTAAATATATTTAAGAATCATTTTTTTTAAAAGGTTAAAATAATGGAAATCGTTATATCATAAAACGTTTTAGAAAAGTAGAATTATATATATTCATAATAGGTTTCAAGTTTTTAAATTACAGTATGTTGGTGAAGCATGGGATAAAGTCCTAAGGTTAAATAAACGTATGAAATCATCTTAATGTAAAATGTTGATTTACTTAATTATGTCAATATTTATTTTCCAAGTTATCTATATTCCCTAATTCCGCTTTCACTTTCACATTAAATAATATGAAAATTAAATTGTTATCTTATCAAAAGTAACGAGGGAATTATTGTAAAGCATGCATTGGAAACCAAACAGAAATCCCCACTAACCTATGTCTAGTTACCATTATTTGACACATTTGTTCTTACTTGTAAATCACTTTACCATTTTTCGAATGTTGTTAAAAAGAATAGATTTCTTAAATCACAGTGGACCTCACAACAGAGACCTGTAATCATATCACAATGTATCTGATAATTCAATCATTTGATATTATCTTTTAATTACGTCGATAAATATATTAAACATGTATCGAAATAAATACGTTCATGTAAAGCATTATACATCAAATACTTTGTTAATTTTTTTAATTAATATAATTATATATTATATATACATATCTATATACACATAAATGTTCGTGAATCGTCAAGCACAGTCAAAGGGTAATTGATTACATGAATATAGTTCCAAAACTTTTTGAGATTCAATTTTACAAACTTTGCTTATCGTGTCGAAAACATATAAAGATTAAGTTTAAATTTGGTCAGAAATTTCCAGTTTGTCACAGTACCTACCCGTTAAAGAAATTTTATCCCGAAATTTGATTGGGATTGTCATGGCTGACAATAAGTATGTTTTCATGAAGCATACAAGCTGAAAATTAGAGTTTTATCATCATCGAGTAATATAGGTAAAACAATTTGATTTTGTGAAGAGTACGAGTGAAGATATCACAAAAGAGTGAAATGAATAAATGCAGGTTCGTCTTAACCGGTGACGTAGTCATGGTTGATTTCCGGAATTTAAGGAATTTAGAGAAAATCTTCGTAATAAGAATTGGTTCTTCGATAATTAAGGAAATTAGGATCTTCTTTGATTAAATGCAATAATCTGTTTCGATTGCTCTGTTGGATATTTCACTATAAATCTACTCCCTTAGTTTCCTTATTTCCATAGCTCACATCTTCTATTCTTTCCCCCTCAATTCATACTTTAAAGCATTCGTCAATATGCTCCATCCAGTTCTGATTCTTGATATACTCCTAACTTTCATGTCTATCATTCTTCTTTTTCATCTACCACCGGAGGAATTTATTTACTTTTACTATTACCTTGGGGTTATAGTGCTCTTAATTCTCCCATGCCTTTACATTGCAATACGTATTGATATGCACGGTTTGTAATTGTTGTCAGGCTTTATATATTCCTTTATATTTTGGAGTTCTATACTTTTATTTTCTCTTCCCGACTTTAAGTCAAGCGAATAATGGTCCAGAATTCATAGGTATGAAGTTTTAAATGAACATGACTAATGTTCTAAGAGAGATTGTAATAGCACGATCTTGATTGGTTAAATTACCAGAATTCAAGAGAAAAGATAGAACTATCAGGGAGATATGTTCTCGATATGTTTGGAGATTAAGTAGAATGTAAGAGCCATGTAATATAGCACATGATGACGGTATGGTCTGTGAATCATCACGTTCCATTAGAAACTCAGCATGACTTACTGTAATATAATTACGTTGATCAAGTGTCATTATATTATACTAACTCATGCTTCAGTCCCCAACATTACTTCAAAAACATTCATAATTTAAACTCGAAGGTTTACAGAATATAGAAACTAAACAGTTTCCTTTATGATGTAATACATATAACGCGAAGAGATAAATGATTTTAGATAAGAATAGTTATGAAAATATCTTCAGAAATATCGTATAATGAAAGATACGATGGTATCTAGAATTTCTAATATTGAAGGATGATGAAGAAAATTTGTTCATAAAGGTTTAGAGTCAGGAGCAAGATATTAGTTATTGACTTCAGCAGATACTGAATCATTTGGATTCTTTGAAGGCAGGTTCAGTCTTTGTGATTTGTCCACAGCCTCCTTCATGGTTTGCTCAATCCGTTTTTCAGTACCAAATCTTCTCTTTTTCTGAGCTTTGCCAACACGCTATTCTTTATCTTCAAACTTTTGGCTGTTAAGGTCGTTTACAGTTTTTGCTGCTTCATTCAGCTTTTTCAACATTCCGAGTATCGATTCGCAGACTGGGTGCTTTTCAGAATTCAGAATTGAAGATCATAATTCTAAGAGATAAATGTTATATGTATACATATAACTGTTGATGTAGAAATGCTGTGAGATTCAAAATACTGATTGCTAATTCCCGATAGTTGGTATGGCAATTATTGTTACAAGATGTAGATGAGTACGTGATAGGGTTTCAATGAATATAATGATTTTTCGGAAAGTCAAAGATCAATGAAGTTGTTAGTAAGTTTACTGCTAATGTGGTGGGATATAAACGGTTCCCTGGTAACGATGACGAAGGGCAAACTTATATATCAAAGTTATAATAAGGCTTATTCGAATGAAAGGTCGATGTTAATTTGCTGAAGATGTGACAAAATTAGCTACTTTGGAGAGGGATGGTAAAGTTATTTTCGGTAATTACAATGCCAATGGACCATTGATTTGTTTTAAACTTCTACTTAGATTTCAAGAGTTTTCCAGGTGCATGACTATATGCATAAGTTCTTCTTTTCGTAGATAACATGTGGTTGGATCATCCTTTCGATTATTTCTTAATTGAGAGGTTTTCAAGAATCATGAAGGGTTTAAACGTAGATTGTAATCGTCAGTATACATATGGTGTTCTAGAATTTTGAATATTTCTCTGGGTTTTATGAATAGAAGTGAAGTTCTAGCACAGTTTTGAAGTCAACGTATAGCTTTGAAAGATGTAAGGATCTAAGAGTGATGACATGGATTATATCTCGAATTGAATTCTGGTATGTTAAAATCAAAATATGTAATTAGATTTAAATGAGTATGGTTGTTTTAATTTCTATGAAAGAATGTATATCGTTGTGAAAATAGTGAGTATAG
Organism: Rutidosis leptorrhynchoides; assembly: GCF_046630445.1. NCBI lineage: Eukaryota > Viridiplantae > Streptophyta > Magnoliopsida > Asterales > Asteraceae > Rutidosis > Rutidosis leptorrhynchoides. The sequence continues at coordinate 136,913,083 of NC_092339.1, forward strand.
TTGATGATTGCTGAATCAGAATCGGAGAGTGTAACATATTAATTGTGAATTTATATATCTCTCGGGTATTACCTACCCGTTAAAAGTTTCACAAGTAATATTTTGTACAAGAGAATTTTTATTACAGTCTTTATGAAAACATATGTATATTTTCTTCAGATGTAATACAGATTTAATGAGTTAATATTAAATTAAACTCATTTGATTTTTGGCTGGAACGATAAATGAATAATCTCTGAAACATTAGAGATTATATAATCTTCGCAGAATATTTCACTAATGTAATCAATACTTCATTATTTATTCTTATTGATATTCCTTGGTGAAGAATGTTGGTGCTCGTGGAATTCTTGTGAACTTCATAAGATACAAATGATATTGTCTAGAAAGTTTTGAGTACATCGAAGATGAAAGTGTAACATCAAACATGTAATTGATTAATACACTTAGTTTATTATGAAATGGAAATCATTGAGTTGAAACAGAGATTGTAATTAATGATGGTTAAGTTGTTAACGAATGATGTACATCATAGCATATTAGTAATATGAATTTAACCGAGTAGTATCTACCCTTTTTTAATTCATACATAATAGCTTAGTACGAAAAGATTTATTTTGATCTCAAAAAAAAAAAAAATATATATATATATATATATATATAATTTCTTCGGAGGGAATGAGTTAATACTTCATAACTTGTTGATAAAATATACGCGTTGTTGATTTGTGATGATGTTCGCGGTGATTATGAATAGCTTGTGATGTTGTAGATGCTGCTGATTCTGACGATGTTGATGGCACTGACGGTGCTGGTGATGCTGACGGTACTGTTGATGCTGCTGGTATAACAATTCTAGCTTGTAAATCACGCACCATTCTTGTCAGGGTTTCTACTCTTCCTTCTATCATTTCGGTTCACTCATCTGATTTATAGTTATGGCTAGAATAGATAATCTCTAAGACTTTAGAGATTACATAATTGCCGCAGAATGTTTCTCCAAATGAAGTTATGATTTAATACTTCATCGGTTATTGTTGTTGGTACTCCTTAGTAACTATGGTGCGTATGTCGTTGATGCTCGAGGTACAGATGGTACAGATTGTGATGTTAAGGTGGGGGATACGGATGTTGTTGTTGGTGGTGGTAATGATACTGTTGGTGTTGATGATGGTGGTACTGTTAATGTCGGTGATGCTGCTGGTGCTTGTAACCTTTGCACCATATTCTCCAAAGCCACTACCTGAGCGCGAAGCTCGTTGACTTCTTCTATTACACCGGAGTGATTGTCGGTTCGGACGAGCGGATGAATAAGATCTAGAATTTGAGATAGTATATAATCATGATGAGATACTCTGGAAATGAGAGAGAAAATGGTATTACGAATAGGTTCGCCGGTAAGGGCTTCAGGTTCTTCACCAAGAGGGGAATGTGGTGGATGGAAGGGATCACCTTCTTCTTGTCTCCAATGATTAAGTAGGCTACGAACCCATCCCCAATTCATCCAGAATAAATGATGGCTAATTGGTTGATCCATTCCGGTCACACTACTTTCGGAGCTCGAGTGAAAATCCATATCGGAATAGTTGTCGGAATCTAAAGAGTTTGAACTAGATACGTGATTCATCTTGTATAATCAGGGGAATGATTTTTGATATGAGATAGATTATAGGATTTAGATTGGTATTCTTCCATACATAATTTACATATGTATATATAATACCAAATTTCCATAAATCACGGAGGAAATCTTTAGAAGATATCAAGAAAAGTTTACAGTAACAGATATGCTAAGATATGAATTTGTCTGTACACTATCTATGTAATAAATGCAGGAAAATATGTCTAGACTTAAGGATGATAAGCATGTAATTTTTGACAAAGAATGATAAGCAAAACTTTTTGATATGCAGACAAGGTCAAAGTCCAGACTCACTAATGCATCTTAATAACTATCTGTTAGACACACTAATGCAAGTCCTAGTTCGCTAAGACCACCGCTCTGATACCACATGAAGCGACCCGTCCTAATCTATAAGGACGAATACAATAACATATGGTTACATTGCGAGGTATTTGACCTCCAAATGATACATTTTACAAACATTGCATTCGTTTTTAAAAGACAAACTTTCATTTCATCGAAAGTTGACAGGCATGCATACCATTTCATAATATATCCAAACTATAAATGACTTAATAATAATCTTGTTGAACTCAATGACTCGAATGCAACGTCTTTTTAAATATGCCATGAATGACTTCAAGTAATATCTTTAAATGAGCAAATGCACAGCGGAAGATTTCCTTAATACCTGAGAATAAACATGCTTAAAAGTGTCAACCAAAAGGTTGATGAGTTCATTAATTTTTCATAATCATTCATTTTCATCATTTTAATAGACCACAAGATTTCATATTTATAAGCAGAATCCTCTCGTCTGTATAAAGATAAAATCATTCATATGGTGAACACCTGGTAACCGACATTAACATAATGCATATAGAATATCCCAAAAAAAATACAGGCCCCATACCATTTTCCAGTATGAGGGTTGTATAAGCATACATGCCACATTCCATTTTCCAGAATGCAAGTTGTATACTAAAATTCGAAGTACTAAAGCATTTCATTTTCCTGAATGGGGGGTGTTAGTGCCCAAAGATCTACCTTTAGGATTCGCGTCAATTAGTGGCAATTATATAGGCCTCATACCATTTTCCAGCATGAAGGTTATATAATAAACACTAATTCTTAGGCTACCAAGCTAAAAGGGGTGATATTCGATTTCGATAATCCGACCATATAATTTAATTTTCGAGTACTTGTGTCTATTTCGTCAAACATTTATAAAACATCACATGTATTCGCAGTCCTAAAAATATATATTGCAAAAGCATTTAAAAAGGGAGTAATGAAACTCACAATACTGTATTTCGTAGCAACTATGCATATGACGGCACTGAACAAGTGCAGGGTTGGCCTCCGATTCACGAACCTATATAAATTATATATATTTATATGTTGGTCAATATTTGTCTAACAATTTAGGTCAAGTCGTAGTGTATCACAATCTTAATGCTCGAGATTATCATGCAAAGGTCAACAAAAGTCATCTAATCCAAAAATGACTTTTAAAACCTATACAAGTTTATTATATAATTATGTTACCAGAGTATAAGTCTTGATAGTTTAAATGAATTGATAATTTATAAAACTCAAATTATCACATAACTGACTAAATTGTCATATTCAAAAATTTTTAGATAAATCAATGTAACTAGTTTATATATATTTATTTGAAACCTATATGTTATTTTACTGAATTATATGTTATTTTAATAATTAAATAAATTATATTTATTCTACATATTTTAAGTAATTAATATTTATATATAAAATATTTCTTAAATTATTTCATCATTTATTATAATGTATTAACGAGAAAAATATATTTTTATATATATTAAGTATTATAATTTGTATAACGTTTACATAATATCATTTTAATGATGAACATGTAGTGATATGTATCATAAATATATTTTTGTATCAAATATTTATTTGATTAAATAATATAATATTAATAATAATAATAATGACCCAAAAGTTGTATTATTTTGTAATGATAATAATATTAATTATTTTAATAATAATAATAATAATAATAATAATAATAATAATAATAACAATATTTATATTTACTAATAATAATAATTTTGATAATAAATAATAATCTTTTGTAGTAATACTAATGTCATAATAATAATAATATTACTAATAATGATATAAATAATGAAATGATATTTTTATTTAAATCATAATCTTAACAATATTTTAACTGAATCATGATACTTATACTCATTATTTCTTAATCGACTTGTTTAATAGCTTTTAGTCCTCTTTTATATCGCATTCATAATAATAATAATAATAGTAATCATAATAATTAGATGATACTAATATTAGTTTTAATGGTAATGATACTACTAATAATAAATATTATAATAATATTAATGATAGTACTAATAATTATAATAATAATAATGATAATATTAATAATAACCTTAATGATAATAACGATAGTAATAATAATAACAATAACAATTTTTAATGTTAATACTTATATTAATAACGATAATGATAATAATAATAATAATAATAATAATAATAATAATAATAATAATAATAATAATAATAATAATAATAATAATTATTATTATTATTATTATTATTATTATTATTATTATTATTATTATTATTATTATTATTATTATTATTAGATAATAATATTAACGACGATAATAACGACGATAGTAATAACAATAGCAATCATTTTAATAATAATACTAAAATTAATGATAATTCTGTTGGCCATATCTTTTAATTCGTTCATCGAAACCATACGATTTCTAAATGAAAAGTTATTAATTTTTCGCCAGCTTTCCAACGACATGCATATCATATACCTTATCTCAGTAACATATGTATCAAATTCGTGATTTATCATAAACTATTTAACGACGAAATTAAGTACACAAGCATGCATAATCATATATATTCGAGCACTAGTCAGAGATACACTATTGATATATAAAAGATAAGATATGAATGCTCACGTATCAAATACCAAGAAACCCACCGGAGCACTTGTTTTCTGTTCTTCAGGGTCTGATCAGGCTTTTGGGACTTCTGGAAAGTTAATTTCCAGATAGTTCGGTTTGAGTAGATGACTTTTCGTTTAAGACTCGCCTAAATCCGATATAAGGTTTAGGATTTATAGCCTTCCTAAAATCACTACGCCTTCGTAACGACGTGCTGAAATTTTAGACCTACTCGCGCTTGAACCATCGCCGCGGTCAAACGACATCGAGTTAGGATCTAAAAATTGGACAACAGTAAAAGGACTCACATACGGAGCCTTGGCCACTAGCCTAGCATCTTTTCAATTGGTATAGAGGTCGTAGCAGCTGATCGAATTCAGCCTTTCGTTTAGACCTCTATTCTTGTTGAAAACTTACTTTATCTTTTATGTATGATGATGATGATGATGATACTTAAGACTTAACTTATTTACTTTTAAACTTTTGGGGACGATTTACTGACTTAGTAACCTTTGACTTAGATTGAGGACCTTTCGGACCGACTTACTACCTGCTTACTTTTTCGTATCGACTTTACCGCACATTCACTGTGAGTTATAGCTCCTTTTTTTACTTTAACTATTTTTGGGACTAAGAATACATGCGCTTTTTATGTTTTACATACTAGACACTAGTACTTTAACTTTATATATGTGTGAGTGACATAACGGCACAAATTTTTCCCTTAGCTCGGTAACGTTTAACTATTAGTTTATGAACTGGTAGACGCGAATCTTAGATATGGATCCATAGGGTTTGACATCCCCACTCGGGCTAGTCGCGCTAGCATTTAACAGGTGTTTAATACTTCATCTATTTTAATGCACTCTCCAAGTGTACTTTTAGGGGGTGATATGTTGTTTTACGTTAAGTTAGTTACCAAGTGCCCACGGTTAAGCATATACTTTTCATACTGTTTTGAATATAAAATCTCGTGGTCTACATTACATTTTTGATTATAATAAAACTCTAGCTCACCAACATTCGTGTTGACATTTTAAAGCATGTTATTTCTCAGGTGCTTAGACGTTGTTGCTTCCGCTGTTATAGTCTTGCTGTTATAGACTTGATGTCATAGACTTGCTGTTACAGACTCGCCGTGTTAGATTTCGCTGCATTGTTTAGAGATGTCTCAATCATGGAACTTTTACTTTGCATTCACAACTTATGTTACATTTGAACAATGGTTTTGTAATGACCTTTGTGTCACGTACTCATGTTAATGCTTTCTATTCGTAGAAGCTCGTTATCTTTTGTAAAATATTTGATGTTGGTAAAAACGTTATCTTTTCATGAATGTAAAACTTATTTTAAAACAGCATATAGTGTTTTAACCGTGTGATGGACCTGTTGTTGATGATCTGTTGATGATCTGTACACGTTAATTTTGTACGGGGCACTACATATTTTGACAACAGGACTACATCTCACCACTAGATTTATACATTCTCTTTGACTATAGCCTTTGGCAACTAACCTAGCTTTATATCTCTCCATCTCACCACTAGATTTATACTTAATTTTATAAATCCATTTACAATCAATTGGTGTTCTTCCCTCATGTAAATCAGTAATGACCCAAGTATTATTTCTATTTAAAGCATCAATTTCTTTATTCATAACATCAACCCAGTTAATATCAAGACAAGCTTCTTTATAACTACTTGGTTCTTTAGTTTTATCAAGACTAAAAATCAAACAACACATTTCTTTACTGATTTTAGAATAATTGCAATAGTTATTCATAAAAATATTTTACATTATACATACTATAATCTTTGAACTTTGAAGGCATCTACTTAGATCTTGCAGACCTTCTTAGAACTCCCCCATCATACGTGTTACTTTCAACTTCTTGAGTGATGTTTTCAAAATTGCCCTCAGGATTTGAATTAGATGAATTATCATCTTGTGAGATAGAGGTATCTGATTCATCAGTATTACTCGATGAATCATGATCACTGCCTCTATCCTCATTAGTATTATCTCCCTTTCATCATTGGGACTGGAAGAACTTTTGGTTTTTTTAAATAAATCAAAAAAATTCAAATGATTAACAGACTCAGACTCTTTTAAAACATTTTTATTTTTAAAAAGAAACACGGTTTCATAAAATTTGACATCTCTAGAGAAAAAATATTATTATTTTCTAAACTTAACAACTTATAACCGTTTTTCTCATTTGAATAACAATAAAACACATTTTTCAGATTTTTTAGAAAATTTATCAGACTCATTTAAAATCACAGAAAAACATAAACATCCAAAAGTTCTTAAAAGAGAGGGATTAGGTTTATGATTATAAACCATTTCAAAAGGAGATTTTCCAAGTGGCATAGATGAAGGAAGCCTGTTTATTAAAAAAGTGGCAGTTGGAATACATTCAGACCAATACATAAGTGGTAAACCACTTTGAAATGAAAGAGACCTAGCAACATTAAGTAAATGTCTATGTTTTCTTTCAACAATACCATTTTGTTGAGGGATATAAACACAAGAGGTTTAATGAGTAATACCATTAACTTTACAAAAATTTTCCATCTTGTGGTTAATAATTCTGACCCATTATCACTTCTAAAAATCTTTACAGTTTTGTTAAATTGATTTTTTATCATGTTATAAAAGATTTCAAGATTATCAAACACTTCATCTTTTGATTTCAGCAAATACAACCAAACAGCTCTAGAATAATCATCAACCACGGTAATAAAAAATTTGTAACCTTGCCTACTCATAACTCTATAAGGACCCCAAACATCAAGATGAATCAGATAACAAACAGAAACAGACTTGTGATCACTTAATGGAAAAAGTTCTCTTGATTGTTTTGCCTTATGGCAGATTTCACAGACTTTTTTCCAGATTAGTTGTATATATCTTTAATTGAGGTTTAAGAATATTTAAGACTTGATTAGCAGGATGACCTAATCTAGAATGCTAGAGATTAACAAAAACATTGCAGATATTATTATTATATAAATATTACCTTGCACACAATCATGTATAGACCATTTTTCTCATTACCAATCCCCACAATCTGTTTCAGATTTAAATCCTGAATATAGAAAAATTTAGCATCAAAACCAACAAACATTTTAGAATCCTTCAACAACTTGCTAACAGATAAGAGACTAACCCTATATTCAGGTATAATCAACACACTAGACAAAGTGATATTTTTAGATAGTTGAAGATCTCCAATTTGTGTTATTTTGGCACAAGTTCCATTAGGATGACTTACCGACAAATTAAGATGTGACACATTAAAAACATTACTTAAATTGTTAAAATCACCAGTCATGTGTTGAGTAGCACCTGAATCAATAATCCAACCTTCAGTAGGTTTGATTTTAAAAACATTTGAAGAGTTAAAGAAACTTTTAAAATTGTTATTGAAAAACACATTATAATTAGCGAAGATACCTGCCATATTAGTCTGAGCATTACCATCTATAGATTGTTCTTTTATTAATCCCATTAGCTTATTTATTTGATTAGGAGAGAAAGGTATAGCAGACATCACATTGGATTGATTCTGCTCAGTATTAAAACTAGAACCAGACTTGTTATTGTTAAAATTTCCAAAATTCCCAGTTCTTTTTACCCACCCTGGTGGATAAACATGAATTTCATAACATCTATCAACAGTATGGCCAAGTCTTAAACAATTAGTACATTTCAAATTAGGATTAGGGCCATTTCCAATTTTCTTATAGTCAAAAGTTTTAGCAACAAGAAAGCAGATTTTTAACCTTTATCAGACACATAATTAACAGAGGTTGCAGATGAGTTTCTATGTAATTCTTCTCTAGATATTATAACAAATGCACTTTTGATGTTAGGTAAAGGATCTCTACTTAATATATTACTTCTAATTGTAGAATAACTCTCTTTTAGACCCATTAAGAATTGCATTAGTTTTATTAGATCATTATGAGTATTATATTCTTTATTAGCATTACAAGTACAAAAAGGTAATTTAGCCAAAGCATCAAATTGTTTCCAGAGAGCATTAAGATTATGATAATAATCAGACACAAATGAACTACCTTGAGTTGAAGTATTAATTTTATGATGCAGATTATAAGTAATTGACCCATCTATTTTATCATAAGTTTCTTTAAGTTCCTCCCATACAATTTGAGCAGATAAAGAAAAAACTTGTCCAGAATAAGTTCATAAGAAATAGAGATTAATATCCAGGATAAAACAACAAAATTACACCTTTCCCATTGTCTTATTAACACCTCATCAGACTCATGTTTTTTTACAGGTACCATCAATAAATCCATTTTTTTTTGTTTGCAAAGCTAATAACATAGCCCTAGACCAAACATTGTAATTCTCAGTACCCTTAAGTTTTAAAGAAATTAAAGTAGTAGTACTTATATCACTAGCATGTAAATAAAGAGGATCACCAAAGTCAAGATCACTCACTTGAGTGATCTTGGAACCTTTACCAGTAGAAATAACCATAGTTAAACACAAATACACATATAAAAAGAACAAACACAGACAAATAGAAAAAGAATAAGATACAATAATAAAAATTCACACAATAAGCATGTAGATCACAACTTCCTAGCACAATTTTAAAGAGATAAGTAAGAAAAACAACCTCCCAGTGATTGGCTAAAGCCAAGCAACCTGTTAGGATAAAGAAACACAATATAAATAATGGCCAAATAATCAACCAAGTGCTTGATCGGGTTTTCACACGTTTCTAACACAATTTTAAAGAGATAAGCATGCAGGTTCTTGATTGAATCCCGGTGATTGGCTAAAGCCAAGCAACCTGTTAGGATAAAGAAACACAATATAAAGAATGGCCAAATAATCAACCAAGTGCTTGATCAGGTTTTCACACGTTTCTAGAATGCAGATTAAGAGTTGGGCACCGGGATTCAGTCAATAACAGGGTAAATAAGCAATCAATAATAAAAAAGATGAGTTTAGATGTAACCAATCAACCACAAGTGGTTGATGATGCAGCGAAAGACAGTGAGAAACAAGAACCAGATGAACAACATAATTATGATGAACACCAAACCCTAATTTAAGAAAAATTAGGGTTTACATCAACAAAGGATAGATTGTAACGACCCGACTTTTTCGACTTGTATTTGTGCTTATTACTTTCACGAAACTGCGTATCTGTGCGTATTGAGCTATATTATATTCTGGGATATTGATAATGCTAAAAACAAACATATATTTCATAGCATTATCCTTCAAGAAAGACAAGCTTTTAGTTGCAATTGTTCTATTTACAAGTGATATTCGTTTAAATAATAAAAGGTGAAGACAAAAGACAGATTCGACGATTTGAAGACGCAAATGACCAAAACGCTAAAGAGTACAAAGTACAATCCAAGTGGTTCAATTTATTGATGAGAAACGTCTCAAAATTACAAGAGTACAAGCCGCAAAACGCAAAGTACAAGATATTAAATCGTACGCAAGGACGTTCGAAAATCCGAAACCGGGACATGAACCAACTATCAACACGCGACGCAACGGAGCTAAAATTATAAGTCAACTATGCACACGAATATAATATAATATATAAATAATTCTATAAATTATTTATATATTATATTTATATTAAAAACTGTCGGCAAATAAAAAAACAAAAGTGTGTGAGCTGTCCTAGGGGGCCATGCGATCGCATGGCCTGGAAGTACAAAATCCATGCGATCGCATGGCGGCTAAAGTGAGGCCAAGTCCTATAAATTGCAACGTTTTCTGCCGAATTATGGACACTTTTCATTCACTGATCTCTTACTCTCTCAATATATATTTATATTTATTTTATAATTATAATTTTAATATTAAGTTAATAATAATAAGGTTATAGTGGCGAATTTTTAAGTTTGTAAGTCGAAATTCTGTCCGTGTAACACTACGCGATTAATACTCATTGTAAGTTATGTTCAACCTTTTTAAATTAATGTCTCGTAGCTAAGTTATTATTATGCTTATTTAAGCCGAAGTAATCATGATGTTGGACTAAATATTAAAGACTGGGTTATTGGGCTTTGGACCATAATTGAGGTTTGGACAAAAGACCGACACTTGTGGAAATTGGACTATGAGCTATGAATGGGCTTTATATTTGTTTAACTGAATGATAGTTCGTTAATTTAATATAGAGATTTACAATTTGAGGTAATTATAAATAACCACATACAATCGATCGTATACGATGGGCGGGATATTTATAAATACTAATAATCGTTCATTTAATCGGACACGGGGATGGATTAATAGTCAATGGACTCATTAAAACAGGAGTGGATTGTATACAAGGACACTTGGTGTAATCATTAACAATGTATTAAAACCTTATTACAGTTTAAGTCCCCAATTAGTTGGAATATTTGACTTCGGGTATAAGAATAATTTGACGAGGACACTCGCACTTTATATTTATGACTGATGGACTGTTATGGACAAAAACCAGATGGACATATTGAATAATCCAGGATAAAGGACAATTAACCCATGGTAATACATTAAAATCAACACATCAAACATCATGATTACGGAAGTTTAAATAAGCATAATTCCTTTATTTTATATCTCATCGTACTTTTATTTATCGTCATTTTATTTATCGTACTTTAATTTATTGCACTTTTAATTATCGCATTTTTATTTATCGTCATTTTATTTTACTCTTTAAATTAAGTTGTATTTATATTTAATATTTTACATTAGGATTTAATTGTGACTTAAGACATAAAATTGACAAACCGGTCACTAAACGGTAAAAAACCCCTTTTACAAAAATAATAATATTACTTATATATATATATATATATATATATATATATATATATATATATATATATATATATATATATATATATATATATATATATATATATATATATTATTTATTTATTTATTTATTTATTTATACAAATATAGTTTAAAATAAATATAGTGTTAAACTTAGTTAGATCCCTGTGGAATGAACTGGACTTACTAAAAACTACACTACTCTACGATTAGGTACACTGCCTATAAATATTGTAGCAAGGTTTATGTATATCCATTCAATAAATAAATAAATAACTTGTGTAAAATTGTATCGTATTTAATAGTTTTTCGTAGCAAAATATAATCTATTACGTACTACACCTCGCACACATCAAGTATTTTTGGCGCCGCTGCCGGGGAACTTCAACAACACCAAAAACGAAACGCTATAAATAAATATATTTAATCTATTTTTGTAAAAATATAAGAAGTTTTAAACATAAAAATACAAAAATATAAAAAAAATATATTTCTATCTATTTAAGGGTTTAAGTAAAAAGAAAATATATTTTATATAAAGTATAAAACTATTTTTTTTAGTTCTTAAAAATATAAAGTTTATAAATATAACTTATATTAATAAGAAAATAAAAAAAATCAAAGTAAAAAAAAAAAAATATTAAACAAAACTGAGCCTGCATTTTTTTGACCTGCATTTAATTTGAATCTACAGCCCATGCGATCGCATGGCTGCAGTGTAGAAAACCCATGCAACCGCATGGTGTTGTCTGACCCGCCTGAAACCTCTGCTGGTACGAATTAGGGTTAGGATTATTAATTATTATTATTAATTAATTAGAATTAGGGTTGTAGTTTAATAATAATTAGTATTAGTTTTATTTAATTTTGTATTTTTAAGTTATTTCTTAGTTTTATTAATTATAAAATTAATACTTTTATAAAATAATAATATAAAAATAATAATTTTGTAAAATTATATTTTTATCAACTTAGTTTATTTTTGTATTTTGTATTTTTATTTATAATCGTTTAATTCGTAATTTGTATTTTTATCGTTCGTAATTTGTTTTAAACTTAGTTTTTGCCATAGTTATATTTTATTTCTAGATTTTTAGGCTTTGCTGTAAAATCCCTTAAGTACTTTTTCTTTAGATTAAGATTTAGGTGCTCTAGAATTTTGCGACGCCGTGCTAAAATTTTAGTATCTTTCTAAGTAATTGCCGTTTTTCGTTTAGAACTCCTTTTAAGCTTTAATTCCTTTAGACGCAACTTTTAATATTTAGTTTTTAGCCTTTTAAGTTTCGACGCTTTACTTTCTTATTTTTGTTTTTCGACTTTTTATTTTTCGACCTTTTATTTTTCGACGTTTTTCGACGCAATCCTTTTCTTTCTCATTTCTACGCTTTAGTTTTTAGGACATAGAATTTTCTTTATTTTCTTTAAAGTTCGATGAAAAAATTATTTAAGCGGTTAAATTGATAGACATCCAAAAATTTCTGGTTCGTACTAATAGTTGGATTTGTTAGTGGCGAGTTGTGGGCTTCCGATTTAAAGGGTTCTGGCTACCTGTTGCATCTATTGGCTATTCGAAACGTGGGCAAAATCAGAAAAGTCTATTAATTTGATAACTTATATAATTTTTCTCTTTATAACTAATAGGATATTCAGTGAATGCACCAAGCAAAACGTTCACCACCTTTCATACGTTCAGCACCTGTAACTTGATCAAGACATCTTGCCAATATTGTCGCCGTTGATTTTTCTTTAGAATCGTCATCTAGACAACCAAGTACTCCAATTCAAATTTCTGATAATCCATTTTTTGAACCCGACCTCACAATTGAGAACCCGGAGGATATTCAAGGACAATTCAGAGATCCTGAACCATTAATCATTCCTCCTGAACCACAAATTACTCATCCAGAGATTGTCGAGGAAGAAACCATTAAATCAAAATCCTTTAGTGATTCAGATTTAGCAAATTCAATCATGGAAAATTCGGAACCTCTAAGTATGGAAGATCGAATGAGGGCTAAACGCACTGGCCAAGGTCACACAATTACTCAACCAGACATTAATGCACCAGATTATGAAATCAAAGGACAAATCCTACATATGGTAACTAATCAATGCCAATTTAGTGGTGCGCCAAAAAAAGATCCAAACGAACATCTTCGAACTTTTAATAGGATCTGTACTCTATTTAAAATCAGAGAAGTCGAGGATGAACAGATCTATCTCATGTTATTTCCCTGGACTCTAAAGGGAGAAGTCAAAGATTGGTTAGAATCGTTACCTGAAGGGGCGATTGATACATGGGATGTTTTAGTTGAAAATTTTCTTAAACAATTCTTTTCGGCATCTAAAGCCGTGAGACTCCAAGGAGAAATTATTACGTTCACGTAAAAGCCAAATGAAACTCTATATGAGGCGTGGACAAGATTTGGAAAGTTGTTGAGAGGATGTCCTCAACATGGTTTAGATACTTACCAAATAGTACAAATATTCTACCAAGGATGCGATATTACTACACGAAAAGACATCGACATAGCAGCTGGTGGTTCCATTATGAAGAAAACCACAACTGAAGCTTACAAAATTATTGATAACACTGCTTTCCACTCACATGAGTGGCATCAAGAAAAAGACATCGTTAGATCATCTAAAGTGGCTAGAGCCGATTCTAGCCATAACTTTGATTCCATTTCCGCAAAGTTAGATGCTTTCGAAAGACGAATGGAAAAGATGACTAAAGATATTCACGCAATACGAATTAGTTGTGAACAGTGTGGAGGACCACATTTGACAAAAGATTGTCTTAGTATTGAACAAACAATGGAACAACGAGAGAATGTTTCATACATGAACCAAAGGCCTGGAAATAATTATCAAAGTAATTATCAACCGCCAAGATCAAACTACAATCAAAATCAGAATTATAACCGAAATATTCCATACAACAACCAACAAGGTCCTAGCAATTAACAAGTATCTAACAATACTTACAACCAGCAAAGACCTATTTTTTCAAATAAACCACCACAAACCGATGATAAAAAGCTAAATTTAGAAGACATGATGTCGAAGCTAGTTGAATCTCAAACGCAGTTTTTCACATCTCAGAAACAAACTAATGAACAAAATGCTCAAGCATTTAGAAATCAACAAGCTTCTATCCAAAATCTGGAACAAGAAGTGAGCAACCTAGCAAGGTTGATAGGTGAAAGAAAACTGGGAAGTTTACCTAGCGATACAAATGCTAACCCCCGGAATGAAACAGCCAAAGCCATTACCACAAGAAGTGGTATTACACTTAAACCACCTGAAATGCCTGTAATTTCTGATGACTCTTTTCCTACTTCACAGGCACCACAGCCTGAGCAAGAGAAGGAAACAGAATCGGTAGTTGAAAAGGTTAGTGAAGAGAACACAGTTAAGGCAAAGCCTTATGTTAAACCATACCAACCACCGCTTCCTTACCCCAGTAAAATGAGAAAAGAAAAACTTGAAGCCGAGCAATCCAAATTCTTGAATATGTTTAAACAAATAAATGTCAACCTTCCTTTCATTGATGTGATTTTAGGAATGCCAAGATATGCTAAATTCGTGAAAGATCTAATCACAAATAGAAAGAAAATGCAAGAACTTTCGGCTGTTACAATGAATGCTAATTGTTCTGCAGTGCTATTGAATAAACTACCAGAAAAACTCTCTGCTCCAGGAAGTTTCACAATTCCATATTTTCTGGGTAGTCTTAGTTCAATAGAAGCATTGGCAGACTTAGGTGCTAGTATAAATTTAATGCCGTATTCATTATACGCTAAACTAGACCTCGGAGAATTGAAACCAACACGAATAAGTATACAACTAGCAGATCGATCAGTAAAATATCCTAGAGGGATAATGGAAAATATGCTAGTTAAAGTTGGTACTTTAGTATTTCCAGTAGATTTTGTTATTCTGGACATGGAAGAAGATTCTCGAGTTCCTCTTATATTAGGAAGACCTTTTTTAAACACGGCTAAAGCAATAATAGACGTGTTCGGTAAGAAACTGACCCTAAGTATAGAGGACGAGAGTGTTACATTTTCTGTTGATAGAGCCATGCAACAACCATAATCTGCAGATGATACATGTTATTACATTCAAACTATAGATTCACATGCAGAATTGTTACAAGAATTTCCAGAATTACAAGGAACAGGAGAATGTTCTTTAGGAGAAGGAACTGAACCAATTGACAAAGCTAAAATATTAGCCGCACTTATGGCTAATGATTACGAACCAACAACAGAAGAACTTCAAATGTTAAAAGAAGAAGACAGATATCGATACAAATCATCGATAAAAGAACCACCGACATCAGAGTTAAAGCCACTTCCAAACCATTTGGAATACGCTTATTTACATGGTGAATCTGAATTACCTGTAATAATATCGTCTTCTCTTACGAAAAATAAAAAATCTCAACTCATTTCTGTTCTAAAAGCTTATAAACCAGCTATTGCATGGAAAATTCGTGACATTAAAGGCATAAGTCCTTCGTATTGCACACATAAAATCCTTATGGAAGAAGGTCATAAAACATATGTGCAACGCCAACAAAGACTAAATCCTAATATGCAAGATGTTGTTAAGAAAGAAATTATTAAACTGCTCAATGCAGGTTTAATTTATCCAATCTCTGATAGTCCATGGGTAAGCCCAGTTCAATGCGTGCCTAAGAAGGGTGGCATGACTGTCATCACAAATGAAAAAGATGAGCTTATTCCTACTAGGACTGTGATAGGATGGCGTGTTTGTATTGATTATAGAAAATTAAATGATGCCACCAGAAAAGATCACTTTCCCTTACCTTTCATTGATCAAATGTTGGAAAGGTTAGCTGGAAATAGTTACTATTGTTTTCTTGACGGTTTCTCCGGATACTTTCAAATACCAATAGCACCCGAGGATCAAGAGAAAACCACGTTCACGTACCCTTATGGTACTTTTGCTTACAAACGCATGCCATTTGGACTTTGCAACGCCCCTGCAACCTTTCAAAGGTGCATGATGGTGATTTTTCACGACATGATAGAAGAATGCATGGAAGTTTTCATGGATGACTTTTCAGTCTTCGGTGATACTTTTGAAACATGTCTAGTTAATCTTGAACGAATTCTTATTAGATGCGAGCAATCAAATCTAGTACTTAATTGGGAAAAATGCCATTTCATGGTTAAAGAAGGAATCATTCTTGGTCATAAAATTTCAAAGGAAGGAATTGAAGTGGATATAGCTAAAGTAGATATAATTGCTAAACTTTCACATCCCACCAATGTTAGAGGAGTTAGGAGTTTTCTAGGGCATGCCGGTTTTTACCGACGTTTCATAAAAGATTTTTCTAAAATTCCCACTCCTATGAACAAACTCCTAGAAAAGGATGCTCCATTCATCTTTTCAGATGAATGCATCAAATATTTTAATATTCTTAAAGAAAAACTCACTAATGCGCCGATCATGATAACTCCAAATTGGAATCTACCATTTGAACTCATGTGCGATGCAAGTGATTTTGCAATGGGAGCCGTTTTAGGACAAATGATTGAAAAATGATTTAAACCTATTTATTACGCTAGTAAGATGTTACAAGGAGCACAAACGAATTACACAACTACTAAAAAAGAACTCCTTGCTATTGTCTTTGCTTTTGACAAATTTCGTTCATATCTCGTTCTAGCTAAAACGGTGGTCTATACCGACCATTATGCTCTTAGATACCTATTTTCGGAACAAGATGCCAAACCACCATTAATCCGTTGGATCTTACTCTTACAAGAGTTCGATATTGAAATCCGAGACAAAAAGGGAGCAGAAAATCTCGCCGCTGATAATCTTTCTCGTCTTGAAAATCCCGAATTAGAAGTTCTAAATGAATCGGCCATACAAGACAACTTTCCCGATGAATATCTTTTGAAGATCGATTATAATGAAATTCCATGGTTTGCAGACTATGCAAACTACTTAGTATGTGGATTCCTTGAAAAAGGGTTGTCGTACCAAAAACGAAAGAAATTCTTTAGTGATATAAAACACTATTTTTGGGAAGATCCACATTTGTTTAAAAGTTGTCCCGATGGAATAATACGCCGATGTGTATTCGGAGATGAAGCTAGTCAAATCTTAAACCATTGTCACACAGGACCAACAGGAGGGCATTATGGGCCTCAACTAATAGCAAGGAAAGTTTATGACACTGGATTCTATTGGCCTACAATTTTCAAAGACGCACACCTTCTTTGTAAATCCTGTGATGCTTGTCAAAGGGCCGGAAAAATAAGTCAACGTGATGAAATGCCACAAAATGTCATTCAAGTATGTGAAGTATTTAACGTTTAGGGTATTGACTTTATGGGTCCATTTCCAAAATCTCATAATAATCTCTACATTCTCGTTGCCATTGATTATGTATCTAAATGGGCGGAAGCACAAGCTCTCCCAACTAACGATGCACGAGTTGTAGTCAACTTCTTAAAACGTCTTTTTGCAAGGTTCGGAACACCAAAAGCTTTAATAAGTGATCGGGGTACTCATGTTTGTAATAATCAACTTGAGAAAGTTCTCAAAAGATATGGAGTGACTCATAAAATCTCAACCGCTTATCATCCACAAACAAGTGGACAAGTTGAAAATACCAACCGAGCTTTAAAACGTATTCTAGAGAAAACTGTAGGATCAAATCCGAAGAAATGGTCCATGAAATTGGAGGATGCACTCTGGGCTTTTAGAACAGCCTACAAAACTCCAATTGGAACCACATCTTTTAAACTCATTTACGGAAAAGCATGTCACCTTTCAGTAGAAATTGAGCATAAAGCATTTTGGGCTTTGAAGACATGTAGTCTTGATTTACATGAAGCCGGACATCTACGGTTAAGTCAACTAAACGAATTAGAAGAATTGAGACATGATGCATATGAAAATTCGTTAATCTATAAGGAGAGAACGAAGAAATGGCATGATAAAAGAATCAGGAGTTCAAAAGAATTCAAGGAAGGAGATAGAGTTCTTCTTTTCAATTCACGATTCAAGCTATTTCCTGGAAAATTAAAATCAAGATGGTCTGGACCATTCATAGTCAAAAGAGTTTTTCCATACGGAACAATAAAGTTAATAAATTCAAACGGGATTGAATTTAAGGTTAATGGTCACAGAGTTAAACATTACATAGATAATTCAATGGATGTTGAAGATGAAGTTAATCACAATTTCGACACCACAGCTAACTAAGTGTGGGAAGATTTAAATCTTTTAAGGGTAATATGAATTTCTGTTAGAGTTAGATGTTCTGTTTTCGTGTAGTTCTCAAAAATGGAATTCGCATGGTCTTTCCCTAGCAGACCCTAAAGAACTAGTCTTCTCCCCCCATTCTAAATTTTTATTTCTTTTAGGTTTTACGAGATGAAGAATTCCTTTGATCTGAACCATGGTCTACTACTACACGCTATGATTACTAAACGTAATAATAACATCATCCCGAGTGAACTGGTATCATTCATAAGAGGAAAAATGGACGAAGTGAGGAAAGAACTCAGGAAGAATCATCATAAGATACATTTTGATAAAGGAAAATCAAAATCCGCAACAAAAAGAAGAGCACGACACCTTGAAAGATTTCATAAATGCGTAAAATGGTCAAACGAAGGTAAATGTTCGAACAATCAAACATATTCAAATACCGAGTTCGTTATTTTATTCAGAGAAGGACCGTTCATATGTTTAGAAGAAAAGTTATTGAAAAATCGAGGTTACGCTTATGTAGCTATGGAAAACCAATTCACGCGACTCTCCTATGAGTCGACTAAAGCAGGTCTCTAAGAATTCTATCTCACAAGTAAGTATGTACAGTTTTTATTTGTTTTTATTTATTGCTTTTAACCT
The DNA here is from genome assembly GCF_046630445.1 of Rutidosis leptorrhynchoides. Classification (NCBI taxonomy): domain Eukaryota; kingdom Viridiplantae; phylum Streptophyta; class Magnoliopsida; order Asterales; family Asteraceae; genus Rutidosis; species Rutidosis leptorrhynchoides. The sequence goes on from NC_092339.1 coordinate 136,932,436, forward strand.
TTTGATAATTGTAAAGACCCGTCCTAATCCATCCGGACGAAGTCCATATCAATTATAAACGATTCACAACAGTTGATTACATCGCGAGGTACTTGACCTCTATATGATACATTTTACAAACATTGCATTCATTTTTGAAAAGACAATCTTTCATTACATTGAAAGTTGACGGCATGCATACCATTTTATAATATATCTAACTATAATTGACTTAATAATAATCTTGATGAACTCAGCGACTCGAATGCAACGTCTTTTGAAATATGTCATGAATGACTCCAAGTAATATCTTTAAAATGAGCAATTGCACAGCAGAAGACTTCTTTCATACCTGAGAATAAACATGCTTTAAAGTGTCAACCAAAAGGTTGGTGAGTTCATTAGTTTAACATAAATAATCATTTCAATATTTTAATAGACCACAAGATTTCATTTCCAATTAAATATATGTCCCATACATAGAGACAAAAATATCATTCATATGGATCGAACACCTGGTAACTGACGTTAACTTAATGCATAGAATATCCCTAAAACAGAACCTCACGTCTGTATAATAATCTCGAAGTACTAAAGCATTCGTACCCCGAATGGGACTTGTCAAGGTCCATAGATCTATCTTTAGGATTCGCGTCAATCAGGGGCCATTTCCCTAAATTCTTAGGTTACCAGACTTGAAGGGCGATATTCGGTTTAATAATCCAACCATAGAATGTAATTTTAAGTACTTGTGTCTATTTCGTAAAATATTTATAAAAGCAGCGCATGTATTCTCAGTCCCAAAAATATATATAGCAAAAGCATTTAAAAAGGGAGCAAATGAAACTCGCAATACTGTATTTTGTAGTAAAAATACTTATGATGATATTGAATAATGCAGGGTTGGCCTCGGATTCACGAACCTATATCAAGTATATATATATATATATATTAAAGCACGTAATCGAACAAATTTATATGTTATTACTAGTGATATAATTTTAATATTTGTTTCATACATTTTAAGTACTTACATTTGTTATTATAATAAGTTTATTAATATAGTAAGTTTCTCATAAAAATATTTATATGCATAATATTATATATATATATATATATATATATATATATATATATATATATATATATATATATATATATATATATATATATATATATGTGTGTGTGTGTGTATAATTAGTATAATTTAATATTTTAAAATATAATACTAGGTAATATATTCTTTTCTAAATAATATTTGTTGTAGCAATTATAATAATATTAATAGTAATATTGATAATAATAATAATAATAATAATAATAATAATAATAATAATAATAATAATAATAATAATAATAATAATAATAATAATGATAAAAATAATATAATGGTGTTAAAAATAATAATAATAATTATACTTATATGAATAATAAAATGATAAAATTCATAATAATAGTAATGATGATAATAATAATAATAATAATAATAATAATAATAATAATAATAATAATAATAATAATAATAATAATAATAATAATAATAATAATAATAATAATAATAATAATAATAATAATAATCATAATCATAATCATAATAATAATAATAATCATAATAATAATAATATAATAATAAGAATTATACCCTCCATCATCATCATGGAACATCATCGAACTCGGATCGTCATCATCATTCGTAAACCGTTATTGCCATGAACACGGTCACGTCCTTAACCGTCTAACATCATCATCATTATACTATCATATCATTATCAAATACCATAAAATCATCTTCATTTTCTTAATCCTGGTCATAATCATCATCGCCTACATCCGTCATCATCGAATACCATCATGCTCGTAATAATGTTTTATCTATATAACATAATCTTAAACATTTAGGTATTATCTTAGAACCATATCATCACAAACATCATCTTAGTTCTAGCAGTAAAGGGGGACAGAAAAATAGAAAAATAACCAAGTAATAGCACTTTCGTGGCCCAATATTTACACACGAATCCAATTGTCAAGTAATGACCCATTATTTCCTCACAAGTCCAATTATCAGGTTAGCCCACAATTTATTTCAAGCTGTCAAGATCAAGAAAAGAGAGAAAAAAAATTAAAACTTGAGTGCTTCGGTCCACCAACCATTTTAATCATCATCACATCATACGCAAAACCTTTTAGTGTCGAATACTTACTAAAGTTAAAGAATTCAAGACTTCTCGTACCCGTTCCCATGATATCAAATAAACACCCAGGTAACTATTATATTTAACAAGATGTAGTACACGATGTTTCCATACATATTGGTCCGTACCGAACCCATGTGCTAGAATTATTGTTTGTACAACCGAACTTAAGATTCTTACATTGTGAGCCTGTCCAACAACACTCATATTGGTGACTGACTAATTGTTTAGTTTGGTTGGCTTCGAAAAGTACAGAAAACCAAAGGAATAGTAGCAGTATAGAACAACCTGGTTTGACGGCTGTAAATAGAAACGACCGGACAGCAGCTTTTCGTAAGCGAGTAGGGTTTTTGACAATGAATATGATGATGGTGAAGGTCATTGTTTGAGGTGTTTGATGTTTCTAATGGTGATGGTGGTTGTCATAGGAAAATGCAAAGCTAGAGAGAGAGGAAGAGAGGTGAACGTAGGGTGATAGATGGTATTTTAATGTTCATGGGTTTGATAATGAGCAAAGTAATCATTATATAATTATATCATATATGTATATATGATAATAAAGAAAATGAGTGTGTTGATGTTTATCAAACAACACAGAATGATTCGAGCAAGTGTATAGGTGGGGTATCATAGAATATAAAACAGAAAGTAAGAAAGTGAAGTTGTGAGGTTTAATCAGTGAAGGTTATATATATATATATATATATATATATATATATATATATATATATATATATATATATATATATATATATATATATATATATATATATATATATATATATATATATATATATATATATATATATAATACATCCTATAAGAATTCAACTAATTACACACCGTACCAATCAAGCACAGTGTAATTTAACTTGTAATTGTAATAGTTTAGCCGCCATTGAATTGGCATCTTCTACCAACAGTTTTCACGGACTGTGTATCGTGCGAAATCAGTGACGGATAAAAGTGTTCAGAAAAATTTCATATTTTTAAATTAACTATATTAATTTATTTTCGTCATTATGGTATAAAATTCGGTCATTAATTTAATAAATAAAAATTACATCAACTGTCCCTCTCTTTTTTGGGTAAAATACAAAAAGTATTAAAATTAAATAATTAGATCCTAAATATTCTTTTAATAAGCCTATAATTTATATAACTCATTTTCGGATCACCTTTTATTTTAAAATGATATAAATTCGAGTTAAACTTCTCTAAATAAAAATCAAAACGTCCAACGAGTATTACAATCATTTAATATTTATTTTTAATATACTTTATTTATATATAGTTATGTTTTAAATAGTAATTATTATAATATCATATTTTATTTTATTTTACATAGTAAATTCTAATAATTGGATCATATAACATTTCAATTAATATATATTAAATATGTACATATTTATTTATAAATAGTTGTTCGTGAATCGTCGGGAACAGTCGAAGGTCAATTGAATATATGAACATCGTTCCAAAATTTTCTAGACTCAACATTACATACTTTACTTATCGTATCAAAATTATATAAAGATTAAGTTTAAATTTGTTGGAAATCTCCGGGTTGTCACAGTACCTACCCGTTAAAGAAATTTCGTCCCGAAATTTGAGTGAGGTGGTCATGGCTAACAATAAAAAAATTTTCATGGCGAATATGAGTTGATTACTAGAGTTTTATCATCATTGAGTAATATAGATAAAATAATTCGATTATTCGAAGAGTACGAATGAAGCTATCACAAAATAGTGAAACGAGAAAGACAAGTTTTTTCATAACTTTTGACTAGTCAAGGTTGAATTCCGGAATTCAAGGGATTTAAAAAAAAAATCTTCGAAATCTAAAAGATTTGATTCTTCGACGAGTAAGGAAATTAAGATCTCTATACATAAGTACGGTGATCTGCCTCGATTACTCTGTCTGATATTTCCATTATAAGGTAAACTCTTCCGTTCTATTATTCTCACCATTCCTATACTTTCGTACATCCAAAAGATTGTGAAAATACTTAATACCGTTCTAATCCTTTATATTTTCCTAATTATTATTTCTGTCATCCTTCTTTTCAATCTTCCTCCCAAAGAACCTGTTTACTTCTACTATTACCTTGGGGTGATACTATTCTTAATTATACCGTGTCTTTATATTGCTATTCGTATTAATATCCACGGTTTGTAACCTTCGTGTTGTTATTGGGCTTTATATTTTCTCTTATATTTTGGAGTTCTTTGCCTTTTTTATTCTCTTCTCGACCTCTAGTAAAGCGAGTAATGGTCCAGAATTCGTAAGTATGGAGTTTAGAATGAACTTAATGTTCTAAACAAGAAAGAACGTAATAGCACGATTTGATTTGTCAAATTACCAGAATCACTGAGAATAGAACTATCAAGAATATACTTTCTTGATATGTTCAGAAGTTAAGCAGAATGAAAGAGTTATGTAACATGACACGTGATGACGTTATGATCTGTGAATCATCACGTTCCATTAGAAACTCAGCATAACTTACTGTAATATAATCACGTTGATCAAGTGTCATTATATTATACTAACTCATGCATCAATTTCCAACACTACTTCAGAAGTCATCCATAATTTAAACTCGAATTTTAAAGAAATTTAGAAACTAAAATGGTTTCCTTTATGATGTAATACGGATAGCACGAAGAGATAACTAATTTCAGACAAGAAGAGTTATGAAAATATCCTCAGAAATATCGAAGATATTTATGATGATATTTTGGGATTTCTAAGTTCGATGGTTGATGAAGAAAGATTTTCCACAAGATTTTAACATGAGTACGGAGCAAGATATTCGTTGAAGGTTTCATCGGATCCAAAATTACCTAGATTCTTTGAATATATGGTATGGTCCTGGTATTTGGCCTTGGTCTCCTTCATGGTTTGTTCAATCTGTTTTTCAGTACCAAATTTTCTATCGAGCGTTCCCAACACTCTCTTCTTTATCATCAAACTTTTGACCGTTTAGACCATCTACAATTTTTCTGTTTCCTCTGCATTTAATGCTACGATATCTGAATCATCGGTTATCATTCCGAAGTGGTTTCAAGAGAATTGTGTTTTTAGATGATTAAACGCTGATGGTAACATGGTGGAATATGAAAGGTTCCCCGGTAACAATAAAAGAGCACGCATATATATCAAAGTTATAATAAGGCTAGTCCGACTGAAAAGTCGAAGTTGACTTGCTGAAGCTGTGACAGAATTGGCTAATTTGGAAAGGAATTGCAAAGTTATTTTTTGTAATAACAACGCCAAAGGAGTTAGCACATATACGTGTTAAACGTTTACTCAGGTTCCGAGAGTTTTTCAGGTGCATAACTATATGCATAAATCTTTTCTTCCATAAATGAAGTGCGGTTGATTTATCCTCTCGATTAAGGTGTTTTCAAGAATCATGAAAGGTTTGAATGCAGATTATAATCGTCAAGATACAAATGAGGTTTAAGATGAGATCAAGTGACAAACTTGAAGAATTATTTAGTTTCATATGTTATAATCAGTATTTTAATTCATTTTTATTGTCCAATATTATTCGTCCACAGTCGATGGTCCACAATTAACAGTCCAATAATTCATATATAGCTTAATATATAATATTCGAATTAATTAATACGTATCGTGACCCGTGTACATGTATAGAGAACTCGATCATTACTGCATATAGAGTGTCTATGGTTATTCCAAATAATATATATATATATATATATACATATATATATATATATATATATATATATATATATATATATATATATATATATGCGTCGATATGATATGTCAAAACCTTGTATACGCGTCCCGATATTTAAAGTGCATAAAATAAATACAGAAATTAAATGACGATAAATTAAATGCGTAAAGTAAATAACAGAAATTAAATGACGATAAATAAAATTGCGATAATTAAATTGCGATAAATAAAATGCGATAAATAAATTGCGATAAATAAAAGGTAATACGGAATTAACAGTTAGCTAGGAACAGTTAGCTAGGAACAGTTAGCGTGGATTCTTAACAAAATTTCTCATAATTAATTTGTTTGTTTCTAACAAATTTTATTTTTTCCGATGTTTTCTTCATTATGCCACTTGTTGGATTCTGGTAAATCAAAATTCAAATATGAAATTGGATGAAAATGGTTATTCGGCAGTGAACGGATACGTATATCGGTGGTTGTAAGTAGGATAATAAATGACTGTTGAATCAGCTTCGAAGAATGTACAGTGTAACTTATTAATGTGAAATCTAAATATTCCTCGGGTATTACCTACCCGTTAAAATATTTTCACCATTAACAGTTTGTACAAAGACTTTTAATTACAATCTTTATGAAAATATATATACATATATATTTTCTTCAGATGTAATCATGGATTTAATGAGTCAGTATGATATTAAATTCATTTGGTTTACCGTTAGAACTAGAATACATAATCTCTAAAACATTTAGAGGTTACTTAATCGCCATGAAGAACGAAGATAATCGATGTAGAACGATACGTAGAACGATGATTATACTCGAGGTACAGAATGAAATGTTGAGGCATGGATTGTTGATACTTGGATTGTTGGTGGTACTGTTGGTACTGGTGATGTTGTTGAAGCTGGTAAGTTTTGCACCACATTTTTCCAAATTGATTACTCGAGCGCGAAGTTCGTTGACTTCTTCTATTATTTCGGGATGATTGTCGGTCGGAACGAGCGGATGAATAAGGTTCATAATTTTAGATAGATTATAATCGTGGTGAGATATTCGGGAAATGAGGGTAAAATAGGTGTTTCAGACTAGTTCGCCGGTAAGTGCTTCAGGTTCATCGCCAAGAGGTAAATTCTGTTGGTGAAAAGGATCGCCTTCTTCGCGTCTCCATTGATTAAGTCGACTACGAACCCATCAGATGAATTGATGATGGCTGGTTGGTTGATCCATTCCGGTCATACTGTTTTCAGAGCTCGGGTGGAAATCCATATCGGAATAGCTATCAGAATCTGAGGGACTCGAACTGGTTGAGGGATTCATCTCGTACGATCAGATGAAGGATTTTCGATAAGAAATAGATTATAGGATGTAGATTAGTATCCTGCAATACATAATTTACATATGCATATAAAATACTAAAATCTCATAAATTACGGAGGAATCTACGGAATCTGTCAGGCAAATGTAACAATAACAGATACGCTAAGATATGAATTAGCAGATACGCTAAGATATGAATTTTGTCTATACACTATTCATGTAATCATTGCAATATGATGTGTCTAGACCATGAATGATAAGCAAGTGATTCCCTAAGATAGATAAGCAGGTGATTTCCGACTAGAAATGATAAGCAAAACTTTTGACATGCAGACACGGTCGAAGTCCAGAATCACTAAGGCATCTAAACAACTATCAGTTAGAGACACTAATACAAGACCTGGTTCGCTAAGACCACCGCTCTGATACCAACTGTAAAGACCCGTCCTAATCCATCCGGACGAAGTCCATATCGATTATAAACGATTCACAACAGTTGATTACATCGCGAGGTACTTGACCTCTATATGATACATTTTACAAACATTGCATTCGTTTTTAAAAAGACAATATTTCATTACATTGAAAGTTGACGGCATGCATACCATTTTATAATATATCTAACTATAATTGACTTAATAATAATCTTGATGAACTCAACGACTCCAATGCAATATCTTTTGAAATATGTCATGAATGACTCCAAGTAATATCTTTAAAATGAGCAATTGTACAGTGGAAGACTTCTTTCATACCTGAGAATAAACATGCTTTAAAGTGTCAACTAAAAGGTTGGTGAGTTCATTAGTTTAACATAAATAATCATTTCAATATTTTAATAGACCACAAGATTTCATTTCCAATTAAATATACGTCCCATACATAGAGATAAAAATATCATTCATATGGATCGAACACCTGGTAACCGATGTTAACTTAATGCATAGAATATCCCCAAAACAGAACCTCTCGTCTGTATAATAATCTCGAAGTACTAAAGCATTCGTACCCCGAATGGGACTTGTCAAGGTCCATAGATCTATCTTTAGGATTCGCGTCAATCAGGGGCCATTTCCCTAAATTCTTAGGTTACCAGACTTGAAGGGCGATATTCGGTTTAATAATCCAACCATAGAATGTAATTTTAAGTACTTGTGTCTATTTCGTAAAATATTTATAAAAGCAGCGCATATATTCTCAGTCCCAAAAATATATATAGCAAAAGCATTTAAAAAGGGAGCAAATGAAACTCACAATACTGTATTTTGTAGTAAAAATACTTATGATGATATTGAATAATGCAGGGTTGGCCTCGGATTCATGAACCTATATCAAGTATATATATATATATATATATATATATATATATATATATATATATATATATATATATATATATATATATATATATATATATATATATATATATATATATATATTAAAGCACGTAATCGAACAAATTTATATGTTATTACTAGTGATATAATTTTAATTCTTTATATGTTTATATGTATTTGTTTCATACATTTTAAGTACTTACATTTGTTATTATAATAAGTTTATTAATATAGTAAGTTTCTCATAAAAATATTTATATGCATAATATTATATATATATATATATATATATATATATATATATATATATATATATATATATATATATATATATATATATATATATATATAATTAGTATTATTTAATATTTTAAAATATAATACTAGGTAATATATTCTTTTCTAAATAATATTTGTTGTAGCAATTATGATAATATTAATAGTAATATTGATAATAATAATAATAATAATAATAATAATAATAATAATAATAATAATAATAATAATAATAATAGTAGTAGTAGTAATAATAATAATAATGATAAAAATAATATAATGGTGTTAAAAATAATAATAATAATTATACTTATATGAATAATAAAATGATAAAATTCATAATAATAGTAATGATAATAATAATAATAATAATAATAATAATAATAATAATAATAATAATAATAATAATAATAATAATAATAATAATAATAATAATAATCATAATAATAATATTATAATAATAAGATAATAATAAGAATTATACCCTCCATCATCATCATGGAACATCATCGAACTCGGATCGTCATCATCATTCGTAAACCGTTATTGCCATGAACACGATCACGTCCTTAACCGTCTAACATCATCATCATTATACTATCATATCATTAACAAATACCATAAAATCATCTTCATTTTCTTAATCCCGATCATAATCATCATCGCTTACATCCGTCATCATCGAATACCATCATGCTCGTAATAATGTTTTATCTATGTATCATAATCTTAAACATTTAGGTATTATCTTAGAACCATATCATCAAAAACATCATCTTATTTATAGCAGTAAAGGGGGACAGAAAATAGAAAAATCACCAAGTAATAGCACTTTCGTGGCCCAATATTTACACACGAATCCAATTGTCAAGTAATGACACAATATTTCCTAACAAGTCCAATTATCAGGTTAGCCCACAATTTATTTCAAGCTGTCAAGATCAAGAAAAGAGAGAAAAAAAAATTAAAACTTGAGTGCTTTGGTCCACCAACCATTTTAATCATCATCACATCATACGCAATACCTTTTAGTGCCGAATACCTAACAAAGTTAAAGAATTCGAGACTTCTCGTACCCGTTCCCATGATATCAAATAAACACCCAGGTAACTATTATATTTAACAAGATGTGGTACACGATGTTTCCATACATATTGGTCCGTACCGAATCCATGTGCTAGAATTATTGTTTGTACAACCGAACTTAAGATTCTTACATTGTGAGCCTGTCCAACAACACTCATATTGGTGACTGACTAATTGTTTGGTTTGGTTAGCTTCGAAAAGTATGGAAAACTGAAGGAATAGTAGCAGCATAGAACAACCTGGTTTGACGGCTGTAAACAGAAACGACCGAACAGCAGCTTTTTGTAAGCGAGTAGGGTTGTTGACAATGAATATGATGATGGTGAAGGTCATTATTTGAGGTGTTTGATGTTTCGAATGGTGATGGTGGTTGTCACAGGAAAATGCGAAGCTAGAGAGAGAGGAAGAGAGGTGAACGTAGGGTGATTCTAAGGTGATATGTGGCGGTTTGTATGGTTGAAGAGGGTTGCTAACTTAAAGTGGTGGTGACGGTTTTGGTGACAAAAAGTTGCAGCAACAAGGTTGATAGAAGTGGTGGCTCGTTGATGATTCAAATGGGGAATCGGCAGTTTATGGTGAACAAGGGTTGTCAGTTGTGGGGTGTAGTGGTGGTGAAAGATTCTCGGTCGTTTAACAAAGAAGATAGGGAGAGAGATATAGAGAGAAAAGTGGTAACGATGGTGTCATTGATCATGGCGGTGGCCGTGGTGCAACGGTGGCGGGGAGTGGCTTGGTTGTTAAGAAGAAGAAGGGTGTGTGTATGTGTAATATCTATATCTCTCTGCATCTCATTATCTATCTATATATAAGTCTATGCATAATAATATTTCTTATTTAATAATCAATAATAATAATATAATAAATTTGTATAATTCAAGTGGGTGAATGGGTGGTATTTTAATGTTCATGGGTTTGATAGATGGTAGGGTGGTTGTAGTTTAAATGAGCAAAGTGATCATTATATAATTATATCATATATGTATATATGATAATAAAGAAAATGAGTGTGTTGATGTTTATCAAACAACACAGAATGATTCGAGCAAATGTATAGGTGGGGTATCATAGAATAGAAAATAGAAAGTAAGAAAGTGAAGTTGTGAGGTTTAATCAGTGAAGGTTATATATATATATATATATATATATATATATATATATATATATATATATATATATATATATATATATAATACATCCTATAAGAATTCAACTAATTACACACCGTATAAATATATATATATATATATATATATATATATATATATATATATATATATATATATATATATATATATAATACATCCTATAAGAATTCAACTAATTACACACCGTACCAATCAAGCACAGTGTAATTTAACTTGTAATTGTAATAGTTTAGCTGCCATTGAATTGGCATCTTCTACCAACAGTTTTCACGGACTGTGTATCGTTCGAAATCAGTGACGGATAAAAGTGTACAGAAAAATTCCATATTTTTAAATTAACTATGTTAATTTATTTCCGTCATTATGGTATAAAATTCGGTCATTAATTTAATAAATAAAAATTACATCAACTGTCCCTCTCTTTTATGGGTAAAATATAAAAAGTGTTAAAATTAAATAATTAGATCCTAAATATACTTTTAATAAGCCTATAATTTATATAACTCATTTTCGGATCACCTTTTATTTTAAAATGATATAAATTCGAGTTAAACTTCTCTAAATAAAAATCGAAACGTCCAACAAGTATTACAATCATTTAATATTTATTTTTAATATACTTTATTTATATATAGTTATGTTTTAAATAGTAATTATTATAATATCATATTTTATTTTATTTTACATAGTAAATTCTAATAATTGGATCATATAACATTTCAATTAATATATATTAAATATGTACATATTTATTTATAAATAGTTGTTCGCGAATCGTCGGGAACAGTCGAAGGTCAATTGAATATATGAACATCGTTCCAAAATTTTCTAGACTCAACATTATATACTTTGCTTATCGTATCAAAATTATATAAAGATTAAGTTTAAATTTGGTCGGAAATCTCCGAGTCGTCACAGTACGTACCCGTTAAAGAAATTTCGTCCCGAAATTTGAGTGAGGTGGTCATGGCTAACAATAAAAATGTTTTCATGGCGAATATGAGTTGATTACTAGAGTTTTATCATCATTGAGTAATATAGATAAAATAATTCGATTATTCGAAGAGTACGAATGAAGCTTTCACAAAATAGTGAAATGAGAAAGACAAGTTTTATCATAACTTTTGACTAGTCAAGGTTGAATTCCGGAATTCAAGGGATTTAAAAAAAAAAAATCTTCGAAATCTAAAAGATTTGATTCTTCGGCGAGTAAGGAAATTAAGATCTCTATACATAAGTACGGTGATCTGCCTCGATTACTCTGTCTGATATTTCCATTATAAAGTAAACTCTTCCGTTCTATTATTCTCACCATTCCTATACTTTCGTACATCCAAAAGATTGTGAAAATGCTTAATCCCGTTCTAATCTTTATATTTTCCTAATTATTATTTCTGTCATCCTTCTTTTCAATCTTCCTCCCGAAGAACCTGTTTACTTCTACTATAACTTTGGGGGGATACTATTCTTAATTATATCGTGTCTTTATATTGCTATTCGTATTAATATCCACGGTTTGTAACCTTCGTGTTGTTATTGGGCTTTATATTTTCTCTTATATTTTGGAGTTCTTTGCCTTTTTTATTCTCTTCTAGACCTCTAGTAAAGCGAGTAATGGTCCAGAATTCGTAAGTATGGAGTTTAGAATGAACTTAATGTTCTAAACAAGAAAGAACGTAATAGCACGATTTGATTTGTCAAATTACCAGAATCACTGGGAATAGAACTATCAAGAATATACTTTCTTGATATGTTCAGAAGTTAAGCAGAATGAAAGAGTTATGTAACATGACACGTGACGACGTTATGATCTGCACGTTCCATTAGAAACTCAGCATGACTTACTGTAATATAATCACGTTGATCAAGTGTCATTATATTATACTAACTCATGCATCAATTTCCAACACTACTTCAGAAGCCATCCATAATTTAAACTCGAATTTTAAAGAAATTTAGAAACTAAAATGGTTTCCTTTATGATGTAATACAGATAGCACGAAGAGATAACTAAATTCGGACAAGAAGAGTTATGAAAATATCCTCAGAAATATCGAAGATATTTATGATGATATTTTGGGATTTCTAAGTTTGATGGTTGATGAAGAAAGATTTTCCGCAAGATTTTAACATGAGTACGGAGCAAGATATTCGTTGAAGGTTTCATCGGATCCAAAATTACCTAGATTCTTTGAATATATGGTATGGTCCTGGTATTTGGCCTTGGTCTCCTTCATGGTTTGTTCAATCTATTTTTCAGTATCAAATTTTCTATCGAGCGTTCCCGACACTCTCTTCTTTATCATCAAACTTTTGACCGTTTAGACCATCTACAATTTTTCTGTTTCCTCTGCATTTAATGCTACGATATCTGAATCATCGGTTATCATTCCGAAGTGGTTTCAAGAGAATTGTGTTTTTAAATGATTAAACGCTGATGGTAATATGGTGGAATATGAAAGGTTCCCCGGTAACAATAAAAGAGCACGCATATATATCAAAGTTATAATAAGGCTAGTCCGATTGAAAATTCGAAGTTGACTTGCTGAAGCTGTGATAGAATTAGCTAATTTGGAAAGGAATTGCAAAGTTATTTTTGGTAATAACAACGCCAAAGGAGTTAGCACATATACGTGTTAAACGTTTACTCAGGTTTCGAGAGTTTTTCAGGTGCATAACTATATTCATAAATCTTTTCTTCCTTAAATGAAGTACTGTTGATTTATCCTCTCGATTGAGGTGTTTTCAAGAATCATGAAAGCTTTGAACGCAGATTATAATCGTCAAGATACAAATGAGGTTTAAGATGAGATCAAGTGACAAACTTGAAGAATTATTTAGTTTCATATGTTATAATCAGTATTTTAATTCATTTTTATTGTCCAATATTATTCATCCACAGTTGATAGTCCACAATTAACAGTCCAATAATTCATATATAACTTAATATATAATATTCGAATTAATTAATACGTATCGTGACCCGTGTACATGTCTCAGACTCGATCACAACTCAAAGTATATATATTATTGTAGAATCAACCTCAACCCTGTATAGAGAACTCGATCATTACTGCATATAGAGTGTCTATGGTTATTCCAAATAATAAATATATATATATATATATATATATATATATATATATATATATATATATATATATATATATATATATATATATATACGCGTCCCGATATTTAAAGTGCGTAAAATAAATACAGAAATTAAATGACGATAAATTAAATGCGTAAAGTAAATAACAGAAATTAAATGACGATAAATAAAATTGCGATAATTAAATTGCGATAAATAAAATGCGATAAATAAATTGCGATAAATAAAAGGTAATACGGAATTAACAGTTAGCTAGGAACAGTTAGCGTGGATTCTTAACAAAATTTCTCATAATTAATTTGTTTGTTTCTAACAAATTTTATTTTGTCCGATGTTTTCTTCATTATGCCACTTGTTGGATTCTGGTAAATCAAAATTCAAATATGAAATTGGATGAAAATGGTTATTCGGTAGTGAACGGATACGTATATCAGTGGTTATAAGTAGGATAGTAAATGACTGTTGAATCAGCTTCGAAGAATGTACAGTGTAATTTATGAATGTGAAATCTAAATATTCCTCGGGTATTACCTACCCGTTAAAATATTTTCACCATTAACAGTTTGTACAAAGACTTTTAATTACAATCTTTATGAAAATATATATACATATATATTTTCTTCAGATGTAATCATGGATTTAATGAGTCAGTATGATATTAAATTCATTTGGTTTACCGTTAGAACTAGAATACATAATCTCTAAAACATTTAGAGGTTACTTAATCGCCATGAAGAACGAAGATAATCGATGTAGAACGATACGTAGAACGATGATTATACTCGAGGTACAGAATGAAATGTTGAGGCATGGATTGTTGATACTTGGATTGTTGGTGGTACTGTTGGTACTGGTGATGTTGTTGAAGCTGGTAAGTTTTGCACCACGTTTTTCCAAATTGATTACTCGAGCGCGAAGTTCGTTGACTTCTTCTATTATTTCGGGATGATTGTCGGTCGGAACGAGCGGATGAATAAGGTTCATAATTTTAGATAGATTATAATCGTGGTGAGATATTCGGGAAATGAGGGTAAAATAGGTGTTTCAGACTAGTTCGCCGGTAAGTGCTTCAGGTTCATCGCCAAGAGGTAAATTCTGTTGGTGAAAAGGATCGCCTTCTTCGCGTCTCCATTGATTAAGTCGACTACGAACACATCAGATGAATTGATGATGGCTGGTTGGTTGATCCATTCCGGTCATACTGTTTTCAGAGCTCGGGTGGAAATCCATATCGGAATAGCTATCAGAATCTGAGGGACTCGAACTGGTTGAGGGATTCATCTCGTACGATCAGATGAAGGATTTTCGATAAGAAATAGATTATAGGATGTAGATTAGTATCCTACAATACATAATTTACATATGCATATAAAATACTAAAATCTCATAAATTACGGAGGAATCTACGGAATCTGTCAGGCAAATGTAACAATAACAGATACGCTAAGATATGAATTAGCAGATACGCTAAGATATGAATTTTGTCTATACACTATTCATGTAATCATTGCAATATGATGTGTCTAGACCATGAATGATAAGCAAGTGATTCCCTAAGATTGATAAGCAGGTGATTTCCGACTAGAAATGATAAGCAAAACTTTTGACATGCAGACACGGTCGAAGTCCAGACTCACTAAGGCATCTAAACAACTATCAGTTAGAGACACTAATGCAAGACCTGGTTCGCTAAGACCATCGCTCTGATACCAACTGTAAAGACCAGTCCTAATCCATCCGGACGAAGTCCATATCGATTATAAACGATTCACAACAGTTGATTACATCGCGAGGTACTTGACCTCTATATGATACATTTTAAAAACATTGCATTCGTTTTTGAAAAGACAATCTTTCATTACATTGAAAGTTGACGGCATGCATACCATTTTATAATATATCTAACTATAATTGACTTAATAATAATCTTGATAAACTCAACGACTCGAATGCAACGTCTTTTGAAATATGTCATGAATGACTCCAAGTAATATCTTTAAAATGAGCAATTGCATAGCGGAAGACTTCTTTCATACCTGTGAATAAACATGCTTTAAAGTGTCAACCAAAAGGTTGGTGAGTTCATTAGTTTAACATAAATAATCATTTCAATATTTTAATAGACCACAAGATTTCATTTCCAATTAAATATACGTCTCATACATAGAGACAAAAATATCATTCATATGGATCGAACACCTAGTAACCGACGTTAACTTAATGCATAGAATATCCCCAAAACAGAACCTCTCATCTGTATAATAATCTCTAAGTACTAAAGCATTCGTACCTCGAATGGGACTTGTCAAGGTCCATAGATCTATCTTTAGGATTCGCGTCAATCAGGGGCCATTTCCCTAAATTCTTAGGTTACCAGACTTGAAGGGCGATATTCGGTTTAATAATCCAACCATAGAATGTAATTTTAAGTAGTTGTGTCTATTTCATAAAATATTTATAAAAGCAGCGCATGTATTCTCAGTCCCAAAAATATATATAGCAAAAGCATTTAAAAAGGGAGCAAATGAAACTCACAATACTGTATTTTGTAGTAAAAATACTTATGATGATATTGAATAATGCAGGGTTGGCCTCGATTTCACGAACCTATAACAAGTATATATATATATATATATATATATATATATATATATATATATATATATATATATATATATATATATATATATATATATATATATATATATATATATATATATATATATATATATATATATATCAAAGCACGTAATCGAACAAATTTATATGTTATTACTAGTGATATAATTTTAATACTTTATATGTAGTGACCCGAACTTTTCCATGTTTATATATATTAATTGAGATTGATATTTACATGATTAAATGTTTCCAACATGTTAAGTAATCAAACTTGTTAAGACTTGATTAATTGAAATATGTTTCATATAGACAATTGACCACCCAAGTTGACCGGTGATTCACGAACGTTAAAACTTGTAAAAACTATATGATGACATATATAGGGATATATATATAGTTAACATGATACTATGATAAGTAAACATATCATTAAGTATATTAACAATGAACTACATATGTAAAAAACAAGACTACTAACTTAATGATTTTTAAACGAGACATATATGTAACAATTATCGTTGTAAAGACATTTAATGTATGTATATCATATTAAGAGATATTCATACATGATAATATCATGATAATATAATAATTTAAAATCTCATTTGATATCATAAACATTGGGTTAACAACATTTAACAAGATCGTTAACCTAAAGGTTTCAAAACAACACTTACATGTAACGACTAACGATGACTTAACGACTCAGTTAAAATGTATATACATGTAGTGTTTTAATATGTATTTATACACTTTTGAAAGACTTCAATACACTTATCAAAATACTTCTACTTAATAAAAATGCTTACAATTACATCCTCGTTCAGTTTCATCAACAATTCTACTCGTATGCACCCGTATTCGTACTCGTACAATACACAGCTTTTAGATGTATGTACTATTAGTATATACACTCCAATGATCAGCTCTTAGCAGCCCATGTGAGTCACCTAACACATGTGGGAACCATCATTTGGTAACTAGCATGAAATATCTCATAAAATTACAAAAATATGAGTAATCATTCATGACTTATTTACATGAAAACAAAATTACATATCCTTTATATCTAATCCATACACCAACGACCAAAAACACCTACAAACACTTTCATTCTTCAATTTTATTCATCTAATTGATCTCTCTCAAGTTCTATCTTCAAGTTCTAAGTGTTCTTCATATATTCTACAAGTTCTAGTTACATAAAATCAAGAATACTTTCAAGTTTGCTAGCTCACTTCCAATCTTGTAAGGTGATCATCCAACCTCAAGAAATCTTTGTTTCTTATAGTAGGTTATCATTCTAATACAAGGTAATAATCATATTCAAACTTTGGTTCAATTTCTATAACTATAACAATCTTTTTTCAAGTGATGATCTTACTTGAACTTGTTTTCATGTCATGATTCTGCTTCAAGAACTTCGAGCCATCCAAGGATCCGTTGAAGCTAGATCCATTTTTCTATTTTCCAGTAGGTTTATCCAAGGAACTTAAGGTAGTAATGATGTTCATAACATCATTCAATTCATACATATAAAGCTAACTTATTCGAAGGTTTAAACTTGTAATCACTAGAACATAGTTTAGTTAATTCTAAACTTGTTCGCAAACAAAAGTTAATCCTTCTAACTTGACTTTTAAAATCAACTAAACACATGTTCTATATCTATATGATATGCTAACTTAATGATTTAAAACCTGGAAACACGAAAAACACCGTAAAACCGGATTTACGCCGTCATAGTAACACCGCGGGCTGTTTTGGGTTAGTTAATTAAAAAATATGATAAACTTTGATTTAAAAGTTGTTATTCTGAGAAAATGATTTTTATTATGAACATGAAACTATATCCAAAAATTATGGTTAAACTCAAAGTGGAAGTATGTTTTCTAAAATGGTCATCTAGACATCGTTCTTTCGACTGAAATGACTACCTTTACAAAAACGACTTGTAACTTATTTTTCCGACTATAAACCTATACTTTTTCTGTTTAGATTCATAAAATAGAGTTCAATATGAAACCATAGCAATTTGATTCACTCAAAACGGATTTAAAATGAAGAAGTTATGGGTAAAACAAGATTGGATAATTTTTCTCATTTTAGCTACGTGAAAATTGGTAACAAATCTATTCCAACCATAACTTAATCAACTTGTATTGTATATTATGTAATCTTGAGATACCATAGACACGTATACAATGTTTCGACCTATCATGTCGACACATCTATATATATTTCGGAACAACCATAGACACTCTATATGTGAATGTTGGAGTTAGCTATACAGGGTTGAGGTTGATTCCAAAATATATATAGTTTGAGTTGTGATCAATACTGAGATACGTATACACTGGGTCGTGGATTGATTCAAGATAATATTTATCAATTTATTTCTGTACATCTAACTGTGGACAACTAGTTGTAGGTTACTAACGAGGACAGCTGACTTAATAAACTTAAAACATCAAAATATATTAAAAGTGTTGTAAATATATTTTGAACATACTTTGATATATATATGTATATATTGTTATAGGTTCGTGAATTAACCAGTGGCCAAGTCTTACTTCCCGACGAAGTAAAAATCTGTGAAAGTGAGTTATAGTCCCACTTTTAAAATCTAATATTTTTGGGATGAGAATACATGCAGGTTTTATAAATGATTTACAAAATAGACACAAGTACGTGAAACTACATTCTATGGTTGAATTATCTAAATTGAATATGCCCCTTTTTATTAAGTCTGGTAATCTAAGAATTAGGGAACAGACACCCTAATTGACGCGAATCCTAAAGATAGATCTATTGGGCCTAACAAACCCCATCCAAAGTACCGGATGCTTTAGTACTTCGAAATTTATATCATATCCGAAGGGTGTCCCGGAATGATGGGGATATTCTTATATATGCATCTTGTTAATGTCGGTTACCAGGTGTTCACCATATGAATGATTTTTATCTCTATGTATGGGATGTATATTGAAATATGAAATCTTGTGGTCTATTATTATGATTTGATATATATAGGTTAAACCTATAACTCACCAACATTTTTGTTGACGTTTTAAGCATGTTTATTCTCAGGTGATTATTAAGAGCTTCCGCTGTCGCATACTTAAATAAGGACGAGATTTGGAGTCCATGCTTGTATGATATTGTGTAAAAACTGCATTCAAGAAACTTATTTTGTTGTAACATATTTGTATTGTAAACCATTATGTAATGGTCGTGTGTAAACAGGATATTTTAGATTATCATTATTTGATAATCTACGTAAAGCTTTTTAAACCTTTATTGATGAAATAAAGGTTATGGTTTATTTTAAAATGAATGCAGTCTTTGAAAAACGTCTCATATAGAGGTCAAAACCTCGCAACGAAATCAATTAATATGGAACGTTTTTAATCAATAAGAACGGGACATTTCAGTTGGTATCAGAGCGTTGGTCTTAGAGAACCAGAATTTTGCATTAGTGTATCTTATCGAGTTTGTTAGGATGCATTATTGAGTCTGGACTTCGATCGTGTTTAGTTGAAAAATGATTGCTTAACAAATTTTGTTGGAAACTATATATTTTTAACATGTGAATATTATGTGATATATTAATCTCTTAACGCGTTTGATATTATGTGATAGATGTCTACCTCTAGAACAAGTCCCATTGACTCACCTAATAATAATGAAGAGTCAAATGTAAATTGGAATGATTCGTGGGCTGATTCACAAGTTCCCGAAGAGGAACCGGAAGAAGAGTCGGAACCGGAAGAAGAATCGGAACCGGAAGAAGAATCGGAAACGGAAGAAGAAATAGAACCGGTGGGGGAAATAATAAAATGGTTAAGTAAAAGAGAATCCTCAACCAACTGACCAAGGTTAATTATGGTCAATGGTGTTTCCGCCAAGGAAGCAAAATATTGGGAGGATTACCAATTCTCCGATGAATCGGATTCCGACGAGAATTCCGATGATGTTATAGAAATTACCCTAACTGAATTTAAAAAGGCAAAAGAAAATAATAAGGGAAAGGGCATAAAAATATAGAAATCTAATTCCAACCCCGATGAACTTTATATGTATCGTCAACCCCCGAAGTCCTTAAGTTGTAATAATGACCCGGGAACCTCTAAACCACCAGGTTTTTCTAGACCAATGTGGAAAATGACAGCTCGTATTAGGGGAACATCATATATCCCTAGAAACTTGGCAAAACGAACCAAAACCGAAGAAGAAGAAGAAACGAGCGAGTCGGAATAAGATAGTTGTATTCGTGTGGTGTAATATATGTAATATAGTGTGCTTATGCTTTATAAAATATGTAAAAATTTCTTGTATTAAGAAGTATTTTTTTTATGAATCTAACTCTTGTCTATTTTACAGTATAAAAACACAAAATGGATAGACAACCCGATATTTTAAGAGACCTACCCGGAGACATGATTGATGAAATCTTGTCTAGAGTCGATCAGAATTCCTCGGCACAACTATTTAAGGCGAGATCAGTTTGTAAGACATTTGAAGAACATTCCAAGAATGTCTTGGTTTATAAGAGACTTTCGTTTGAAAGATGGGGGATATCACATTGGGAAACCTATAAGTTACAATTTGTTTACTTTGACGCATATATTGCGGGGAATCCAAATGCTATTTTACGCAATGGGTTAAGAAATTATTTTGACTCAATATATCCGAATATTGGACTTCGTGATTTAGAAAAAGCGGCTAACATGCAACATAAACAAGCATGTTATGCTTACGGATTAGTAATGTTCGCTTCTCACCAAAGTGAGAACAAGAACATCGGGCTACAACTATTAAACAAAACGTTTCCACAAGTGACGGAGTCGGTAATTGGGGTAAGAAATGAGGTTTTTAGATTGTTACGGGACTGTTGGACATTACGTAACCCTCGTCCCTTTGACTACGTTACAACACGATGTCTTATCAACGGCCATAACGATTATGTTCCACAAGACCAAGGATGGGAAGTAATCCTAGTAAAACCAGAATGCATGACTTGTTTCTGGACGTATGAATTACGTGTCTTTATTGCCTTTGCTGAACGACTTGTGTACTAGCTAGAATTATCTTCACAACCATCTTGTATCAAATTTATTGTGTGCTATATTTCATGCTATATGTAAAATAAGCGGTATTGTAAGTTTGTAAAATATTGTGTAAAAGTTTGAACGCGAAATATTATTATAATCAGTTTTTCATATAGAATTGTAGTAGTTGAATTGTATATTAGCTACTAAGTATGAACTTAACGGGTAGGTACTACCCGAATTTAAACTTATAAAACGCTAATATGAAGAAAAAGCTTTTATAAATGAGTTCATATTATGCTACGAAATACTATTAACTACTCTTAATATTCTTTATGATTAACTTGTTCCATTTGACTATTTTGAAGGAAATGGCACCGACTACTCGACACACCGTGAATATGAATGAAGAGGAATTCCGTACTTTTCTAGCTTCAAACATAGCCGCAGTACAGGCTGCGCTACATACCAACAATAACCTTGGATCTGGTAGTACAGGAAATCGTGTAGGATGCACCTACAAAGAATTCACTGCCTGCAAACCTTTGGAATTTGATGGAACCGAAGGACCGATCAGATTGAAACGGTGGACCGAGAAGGTCGAATCGGTGTTTGCCATAAGTAAGTGTACTGAAGAGGATAAAGTGAAGTACGCTACGCATACCTTCACAGGTTCTGCGTTAACATGGTGGAATACCTATCTAGAGCAAGTAGGACAAGACGATGTGTACGCACTACCGTGGTCAGCATTCAAGCACTTGATGAACGAGAAGTACCGTCCCAGAACCGAGGTCAATAAGCTCAAGACAGAACTTAGAGGGTTACGAACCCAAGGATTTGATATTACCACGTAAGAAAGACGATTCACAGAATTGTGCCTATTGTGTCCGGGAGCATTCGAAGATGAGGAAGAGAAGATCGACGCGTTTGTGAAATGATTACCGGAAAGAATCTAAGAAGATATAAGTTCACACGAGCCCGCCTCCATACAACAGGCATGTAGAATGGCTCACAAACTAGTGAACCAGATTGAAGAAAGAATTAAAGAACAGACTGCTGAAGAGGCCAATGTGAAGCAAGTCAAAAGAAAGTGGGAGGAAAACGGTGATAAGAATCACCAATACAACAACAACAGCAATTACAACAATAATCGCAACAATTATCCCAACAATCGCAACATCAATCGCAACTACAACAAACGGCCCAAAAACAACAACAACAACAACAACAACAACAACAACAACTACAACAATCATCCCAACAACAATAATAACCGCAACAACAACAACAATCAGAAGCAGCTATGCCCAAGGTGTGAAAAGTATCACTCGGGGTTCTGCACCAAATTTTGCAACAAGTGTAAAAGAAATGGTCATAGCGCGGCGAAGTGTGAGGTCTACGGACCAGGGGTTAATAGAACGAAAGGAACAAATGGTGTCGGAATGAGTAATGGCGGAGCAAGTAGTGTCGGAGCAAGTTATGCCAATGTAGTTTGTTATAAATGTAGAAAACCGGGCCACATTATTAGAAATTGCCCGAACCAGGAGAACACGAATGGACAAGGCCGCGGAAGAGTTTTCAATATTAATGCGGCAGAGGCACAAGAAGACCCGGAGCTTGTTACGGGTACGTTTCTTATTGACAATAAATCTGCTTACGTTTTATTTGATTCGGGTGCGGATAGAAGCTATATGAGTAGAGATTTTTGTGCTAAATTAAGTTGTCCATTGACGCCTTTGGATAGTAAATTTTTACTCGAATTAGCAAATGGTAAATTAATTTCAGCAGATAATATATGTCGGAATCGAGAAATTAAACTGGTTAGCGAAACATTTAAGATTGATTTGATACCAGTAGAGTTAGGGAATTTTGATGTGATAATTGGTATGGACTGGTTGAAAGAAGTGAAAGCAGAGATCGTTTGTTACAAAAATGCAATTCGCATTATACGAGAAAAAGGAAAACCCTTAATGGTGTACGGAGAAAAGGGCAACACGAAGCTACATCTTATTAGTAATTTGAAGGCACAAAAACTAATAAGAAAAGGTTGCTATGCTGTTCTAGCACACGTCGAGAAAGTACAAACTGAAGAAAAGAGCATCAATGATGTTCCCATTGCAAAAGAATTTCCCGATGTATTTCCGAAAGAATTACCGGGATTACCCCCACATCGATCTGTTGAATTTCAAATAGATCTTGTACCAGGAGCTGCACCAATAGCTCGTGCTCCTTACAGACTCGCACCCAGCGAGATGAAAGAACTGCAAAGCCAATTACAAGAACTTTTAGAGCATGGTTTCATTCGACTAAGCACATCACCGTGGGGAGCTCCTGTTTTGTTTGTCAAGAAGAAAGATGGTACATTCAGGTTGTGCATCGACTACCGAGAGTTGAACAAACTTACCATCAAGAACCGCTACCCATTACCGAGAATCGACGACTTATTTGATCAACTACAAGGCTCGTCTGTTTATTCAAAGATTGACTTACGTTCCGGGTATCATCAAATGCGGGTGAAAGAAGATGATATTCCAAAGACTGCTTTCAGAACACGTTACGGTCATTACGAGTTTATGGTCATGCCGTTTGGTTTAACTAATGCACCAGCTGTGTTCATGGACCTTATGAACCGAGTGTGTGGACCATACCTTGACAAGTTTGTCATTGTTTTCATTGATGACATACTTATTTACGCAAAGAATGACCAAGAACACGGTGAACATTTGAGAAAGGTGTTAGAAGTATTGAGGAAGGAAGAATTGTACGCTAAGTTTTCAAAGTGTGCATTTTGGTTGGAAGAAGTTCAATTCCTCGGTCACATAGTGAACAAAGAAGGTATTAAGGTGGATCCGGCAAAGATAGAAACTGTTGAAAAATGGGAAACCCCGAAAACTCCGAAACACATACGCCAGTTTTTAGGACTAGCTGGTTACTACAGAAGGTTCATCCAAGACTTTTCCAGAATAGCAAAACCCTTGACTGCATTAACGCATAAAGGGAAGAAATTTGAATGGAATGATGAACAAGAGAAAGCGTTTCAGTTATTGAAGAAAAAGCTAACTACGACACCTATATTGTCATTGCCTGAAGGGAATGATGATTTTGTGATTTATTGTGACGCATCAAAGCAAGGTCTCGGTTGTGTATTAATGCAACGAACGAAGGTGATTGCTTATGCGTCTAGACAATTGAAGATTCACGAACAAAATTATACGACGCATGATTTGGAATTAGGCGCGGTTGTTTTTGCATTAAAGACTTGGAGGCACTACTTATATGGGGTCAAAAGTATTATATATACCGACCACAAAAGTCTTCAACACATATTTAATCAGAAACAACTGAATATGAGGCAGCGTAGGTGGATTGAATTATTGAATGATTACGACTTTGAGATTCGTTACCACCCGGGGAAGGCAAATGTGGTAGCCGATGCCTTGAGCAGGTAGGACAGAGAACCCATTCGAGTAAAATCTATGAATATAATGATTCATAATAACCTTACTACTCAAATAAAGGAGGCGCAACAAGGAGTTTTAAAAGAGGGAAATTTAAAGGATGAAATACCCAAAGGATCGGAGCATCTTAATATTCGGGAAGACGGAACCCGGTATAGGGCTGAAAGGATTTGGGTACCAAAATTTGGAGATATGAGAGAAATGGTACTTAGAGAAGCTCATAAAACCAGATACTCAATACATCCTGGAACGGGAAAGATGTACAAGGATCTCAAGAAATATTTTTGGTGACCGGGTATGAAAGCCGATGTTGCTAAATACGTAGGAGAATGTTTGACGTGTTCTAAGGTCAAAGCTGAGCATCAGAAACCATCAGGTCTACTTCAACAACCCGAAATCCCAGAATGGAAATGGGAAAACATTACCATGGATTTCATCACTAAATTGCCAAGGACTGCAAGTGGTTTTGATACTATTTGGGTAATAGTTGATCGTCTCACCAAGTCAGCACACTTCCTGCCAATAAGAGAAGATGACAAGATGGAGAAGTTAGCACGACTGTATTTGAAGGAAGTCGTCTCCAGACATGGAATACCAATCTCTATTATCTCTGATAGGGATGGCAGATTTATTTCAAGATTCTGGCAGACATTACAGCAAGCATTAGGAACTCGTCTAGACATGAGTACTGCCTATCATCCACAAACTGATGGGCAGAGCGAAAGGACGATACAAACGCTTGAAGACATGCTACGAGCATGTGTTATTGATTTCGGAAACAGTTGGGATCGACATCTACCGTTAGCAGAATTTTCCTACAACAACAGCTACCATTCAAGCATTGAGATGGCGCCGTTTGAAGCACTTTATGGTAGAAAGTGCAGGTCTCCGATTTTTTGGAGTGAAGTGGGGGATAGACAGATTACGGGTCCGGAGATTATACAAGAAACTACCGAGAAGATCATCCAAATTCAACAACGGTTGAAAACCGCCCAAAGTCGACAAAAGAGCTACGCTGACATTAAAAGAAAAGATATAGAATTTGAAATTGGAGAGATGGTCATGCTTAAAGTTGCACCTTGGAAAGGCGTTGTTCGATTTGGTAAACGAGGGAAATTAAATCCAAGGTATATTGGACCATTCAAGATTATTGATCGTGTCGGAGCAGTAGCTTACCGACTTGAGTTACCTCAACAACTCGCGGCTGTACATAACACTTTCCACATCTCGAATTTGAAGAAATGTTTTGCTAAAGAAGATCTCACTATTCCATTAGATGAAATCCAAATCAACGAAAAACTCCAATTCATCGAAGAACCCGTCGAAATAATGGATCGTGAGGTTAAAAGACTTAAGCAAAACAAGATACCAATTGTTAAGGTTCGATGGAATGCTCGTAGAGGACCCGAGTTCACCTGGGAGCGTGAAGATCAGATGAAGAAGAAATACCCGCATCTATTTCCAGAAGATTCGTCAACACCTTCAACAGCTTAAAATTTCGGGACGAAATTTATTTAACGGGTAGGTACTGTAGTGACCCGAACTTTTCCATGTTTATATATATTAATTGAGATTGATATTTACATGATTAAATGTTTCCAACATGTTAAGCAATCAAACTTGTTAAGACTTGATTAATTGAAATATGTTTCATATAGACAATTGACCACCCAAGTTGACCGGTGATTCACGAACGTTAAAACTTGTAAAAACTATATGATGACATATATAGGGATATATATATAGTTAACATGATACTATGATAAGTAAACATATCATTAAGTATATTAACAATGAACTACATATGTAAAAAACAAGACTACTAACTTAATGATTTTTAAACGAGACATATATGTAACGATTATCGTTGTAATGACATTTAATGTATATATATCATATTAAGAGATATTCATACATGATAATATCATGATAATATAATAATTTAAAATCTCATTTGATATTATAAACATTGGGTTAACAACATTTAACAAGATCGTTAACCTAAAGGTTTCAAAACAACACTTACATGTAACGACTAACGATGACTTAACGACTCAGTTAAAATGTATATACATGTAGTGTTTTAATATGTATTTATACACTTTTGAAAGACTTCAATACACTTATCAAAATACTTCTACTTAATAAAAATGCTTACAATTACATCCTCGTTCAGTTTCATCAACAATTCTACTCGTATGCACCCGTATTCGTACTCGTACAATACACAGCTTTTAGATGTATGTACTATTAGTATATACACTCCAATGATCAGCTCTTAGCAGCCCATGTGAGTCACCTAACACATGTGGGAACCATCAGTTGGCAACTAGCATGAAATATCTCATAAAATTACAAAAATATGAGTAATCATTCATGACTTATTTACATGAAAACAAAATTACATATCCTTTATATCTAATCCATACACCAACGACCAAAAACACCTACAAACACTTTCATTCTTCAATTTTATTCATCTAATTGATCTCTCTCAAGTTCTATCTTCAAGTTCTAAGTGTTCTTCATATATTCTACAAGTTCTAGTTACATAAAATCAAGAATACTTTCAAGTTTGCTAGCTCACTTCCAATCTTGTAAGGTGATCATCCAACCTCAAGAAATCTTTGTTTCTTACAGTAGGTTATCATTCTAATACAAGGTAATAATCATATTCAAACTTTGGTTCAATTTCTATAACTATAACAATCTTATTTCAAGTGATGATCTTACTTGAACTTGTTTTCGTGTCATGATTCTGCTTCAAGAACTTCGAGCCATCCAAGGATCCGTTGAAGCTAGATCCATTTTTCTATTTTCCAGTAGGTTTATCCAAGGAACTTAAGGTAGTAATGATGTTCATAACATCATTCGATTCATACATATAAAGCTAACTTATTCGAAGGTTTAAACTTGTAATCACTAGAACATAGTTTAGTTAATTCTAAACTTGTTCGCAAACAAAAGTTAATCCTTCTAACTTGACTTTTAAAATCAACTAAACACATGTTCTATATCTATATGATATGCTAACTTAATGATTTAAAACCTGGAAACACGAAAAACACCGTAAAACCGGATTTACGCCGTCATAGTAACACCGCGGGCTGTTTTGGGTTAGTTAATTAAAAAATATGATAAACTTTGATTTAAAAGTTGTTATTCTGTGAAAATGATTTTTATTATGAACATGAAACTATATCCAAAAATTATGGTTAAACTCAAAGTGGAAGTATGTTTTCTAAAATGGTCATCTAGACATCGTTCTTTCGACTGAAATGACTACCTTTACAAAAACGACTTGTAACTTATTTTTCCGACTATAAACCTATACTTTTTCTGTTTAGATTCATAAAATAGAGTTCAATATGAAACCATAGCAATTTTATTCACTCAAAACGGATTTAAAATGAAGAAGTTATGGGTAAAACAAGATTGGATAATTTTTCTCATTTTAGCTACGTGAAAATTGGTAACAAATCTATTCCAACCATAACTTAATCAACTTGTATTGTATATTATGTAATCTTGAGATACCATAGACACGTATACAATGTTTCGACCTATCATGTCGACACATCTATATATATTTCGGAACAACCATAGACACTCTATATGTGAATGTTGGAGTTAGCTATACAGGGTTGAGGTTGATTCCAAAATATATATAGTTTGAGTTGTGATCAATACTGAGATACGTATACACTGGGTCGTGGATTGATTCAAGATAATATTTATCAATTTATTTCTGTACATCTAACTGTGGACAACTAGTTGTAGGTTACTAACGAGGACAGCTGACTTAATAAACTTAAAACATCAAAATATATTAAAAGTGTTGTAAATATATTTTGAACATACTTTGATATATATATGTATATATTGTTATAGGTTCGTGAATCAACCAGTGGCCAAGTCTTACTTCCCGACGAAGTAAAAATCTGTGAAAGTGAGTTATAGTCCCACTTTTAAAATCTAATATTTTTGGGATGAGAATACATGCAGGTTTTATAAATGATTTACAAAATAGACACAAGTACGTGAAACTACATTCTATGGTTGAATTATCTAAATTGAATATGCCCCTTTTTATTAAGTCTGGTAATCTAAGAATTAGGGAACAGACACCCTAATTGACGCGAATCCTAAAGATAGATCTATTGGGCCTAACAAACCCCATCCAAAGTACCGGATGCTTTAGTACTTCGAAATTTATATCATATCCGAAGGGTGTCCCGGAATGATGGGGATATTCTTATATATGCATCTTGTTAATGTCGGTTACCAGGTGTTCACCATATGAATGATTTTTATCTCTATGTATGGGATGTATATTGAAATATGAAATCTTGTGGTCTATTATTATGATTTGATATATATAGGTTAAACCTATAACTCACCAACATTTTTGTTGACGTTTTAAGCATGTTTATTCTCAGGTGATTATTAAGAGCTTCCGCTGTCGCATACTTAAATAAGGACGAGATTTGGAGTCCATGCTTGTATGATATTGTGTAAAAACTGCATTCAAGAAACTTATTTTGTTGTAACATATTTGTATTGTAAACCATTATGTAATGGTCGTGTGTAAACAGGATATTTTAGATTATCATTATTTGATAATCTACGTAAAGCTTTTTAAACCTTTATTGATGAAATAAAGGTTATGGTTTGTTTTAAAATGAATGCAGTCTTTGAAAAACGTCTCATATAGAGGTCAAAACCTCGCAACGAAATCAATTAATATGGAACGTTTTTAATCAATAAGAACGGGACATTTCATTATATGTTTATATGTATTTGTTTCATACATTTTAAGTACTTACATTTGTTATTATAATAAGTTTATTAATATAGTAAGTTTCTCATAAAAATATTTATATGCATAATATTATATATATATATATATATATATATATATATATATATATATATATATATATATATATATATATATATATATATATATATATATATATATATATATATATATATATATATATATATAATTAGTATTATTTAATATTTTAATTAAAATATAATACTAGGTGATGTCGTACGAGGTGTATATAAAATAGCTTATATTTTACTAGGAAAAACTATTAAATACGATACAATTTTACACAAGATATTTATTTATTTATAGAATGGATATACTTAAACCTTGCTACAACACTTATAGGCAGTGTACCTAATCGTACAGTAGTGTAGTTTTTAGTAAGTCCGGTTCGTTCCACAGAGAAATCTTTAAACAAAGCTCAACGCTATATTAGTTTACTTTTATAAAAATACAAACATGTATATAAGTAATATTATTATTATAAAGGGGGGTTTTTACCGTTTAATGACCGGTTTGTCGATTTTAAAACTTTAGTCGCAGTTAAAACCTAATGTAAAATATTAAATAAATAAAAGACTTAATTTAAAGCGTAAAGTAAATAACGATAATGAAATTGCGAATAATAAAAATGCGATAAAATAAAATTGCGATAATTAAAAAGTACGATAATTAAAAGTGCGATAATTAGAAGTGCAATTAAATATAAAATAAAGGAAATTAAATATGAAATAAAAGAATTATGCTTATTTAAACTTCCGTAATCATGATGTTTGACGTGTTGATTTTAGTTTTATGCCCATGGGTTAATTGTCCTTTGTCCTGGATTATTTAATATGTCCGTCTGGTTTTTGTCCATAACAGTCCATCAGTCATAAATATAAAGTGCGAGTGTCCTCATCAAATTATTCTTATACCCGAAGTTAAATATTCCAACTAATTGGGGATTCGAATTGTAACAAGGTTTTAATACTTTGTTTAATGAATACATCAGGTTATCGACTGCGTGTAAACCAAGGTTTTACTACTTTGTTAACAATTACACCAATTACCCTTGAATGTAATTTCACCCCTGTTTTAATTATTCTAGTGGCTATAAATCCATTCCCGTGTCCGGTTAAATGAACGATTATTCGTACATATAAATACCCCGCTCATCGTGTTCGATTGAGTGTATATGGTAATTTATAGGGACGCCCAATTGTAAATCTTTATATTAACATTAACAAACTTTAATTTAGTTAAACAAATATAAAGCCCATTAATAGCCCATAGTCTAATTTCCACAAGTGTCGTTCTTTTATCCAAACCCCAATTATGGTACAAAGCCCAATTACCCAATTTTAGTAATTAGCCCAACATCATGATTACTTCGTTTTAAATAAGCATAATAATAATTTAGCTACGAGACATTAATGTAAAAAGGTTGAACATAACTTACAATGATTAAAAATAGCGTAGCGTTACACGGACAGAATTTCGACTTACACCCTTACAACATTCGCTAACATACCCTTATTATTAGAATTATAATTAAAATTAAAATTAAAATATAAATTATATATATATATATATATATATCGTATAGATAGAGAAGAGAGAATATAGAATATGTAATTTTGATCAGAATTCGGTTTGCTTTATAGCCAGAGTTGAAATTTGGGGCTCCGCGACTCGCGGCAAAATCCCCTTCAAACTCCGCGAGTCGCGGAGATAGAAATTACAGCTCACACCCTTGGAGTTTCTCTGCCGACGGTTTTTTATATATAAATATAATATATATATATAATTAATATAATTAATTATATATTATATTATATTTATATACATAGTTAACTTGTAATTTTTAGTCCGTTGCGTCGAGCGTTAAGAGTTGACTCTGGTCCCGGTTCCGGATTTTCGAACGTCCTCGCGTACAATTTAATATCTTGTACTTTGCGTTTTGAATCTTGTACTTTTGTAATTTCGAGACGTTTCTTATCAATAATTGGAACCTCTTTGATTGTCTTTTGTTCTTTTGAGCTTTTTGGTCGTTTGCGTCTTCAAATCGTCGAATCTGTCTTTTGTCTTCACCTTTTATTATTTAAACGAATATCACTTGTAAATAGAACAATTGCAACTAAAAGCTTGTCTTTCTTGAGGAATAATGCTATGAAATATAAGTTCGTTTTTAGCATTATCAAATATTCCCACACTTGAGCGTTGCTTGTCCTCAAGCAATATCGTCTTGAAATACTAGAATCACTTCTTTATTCTTCACACTTTGTACATCAGTGATTTCTATACGGCGGTATAAACAATGGTAGTAACGATATGGTTTACAGTCCCACATGACTATAAAAATTTAGATCCATTAAGGAAATTGGATCTTTATGAAAACATTTGATCTTTTGAAAATTAAATCTAGTTTTTACCCTAGATAAGTTTTCCGGAATAACCCTTTACCGGTGTTTGCAAAATATTTTTGTGGGTTTGGTGGGTTTCAGATTTGAAAATTTTAGCTCAAACTTGCGGTTTTGTGTCACCCACTTGCTAACCTTGTATTTGGAAAGCAACACGTCCAGTTTACTTGTTTCGTATATTACCTTTCGGCAAACTACCATCCGGTTGTAAAGGAAAGCGTTGAACAAGCAACTGTTAAGGCAATGTCCCGTGACATGCTTTTGATTATGGTCTATAACGTGTCGGACGCAATTACTATCCTTGGTAGGAGCAATAGTAAAGCTCACCCTTATAATTTTTTTCGGTCTGGCACAAGGTCATGTCTTTGACCATGCTATGCAACCACCGTTCTTACGGTTGACACCCGATTTAGTTCAGGTGACCTAATGAATTCCAGGTGAATTCCTAGGATTTTACGTTCAATGGTAATGAACGCATTGAAAATAGGGTTTTCAGAAAACAAATCGGTTTGTAATTTTTTTTTTTTTCAAAATATTTTCTCGTTTAAGCTCGAGTTTAGATATCATTGAATTCCATGAGTTTGAATTCTCAATCTTTAAGGTCAATCTCTAGGATTGAGTAATATCAGTCTTAAAAGCTGATTTTTAATCTTTAAGGAGATTATCCTTTCTGGGGATCTGATTCATTAGTCTTATCAAGCTAATTTGCACGGTGCCCCCCATTGTACGAGATAAATCCTTCTCATGGTTAGGATAAATCTGACCACTTGGCGACCCTGTTTAATACTGAGGTCTGTGGATTTCCTGCTGATTTTAGAGATGACTTTTCTAGATTTTTCGTCAACCTACAGCTGGTCTGGACGACAACTTCATGACCTAAATCAAGAAGCGCGTGTCTTTTTCGGAAGACTTTACTTCCTTTTAATGATGGAATTGATTCATCGTGTAGATCCATCTTTTCTTTTCTTTCATCGGGTAAAACAGTTTAGTTTAGTCCAAAGCAAAAGTATTTTCAGTTATTTGTTACAGATATATGTGACATCTGTTTAAAATAACTTGGTAAATTTTCCCACACTTGGCTTTTATTTTCCTTTTTATCGTCCTCTATTCCATTTTAAATGAATTTTAACATTGTAGTTTGTTTCTTAATTTATGTCCTTTCCGAGGTAACAATAATTTCGGTGTTAAAACCTAGTTTTATCGTTCATAAATATGTATAAACGTGATTTGAATTCATTTAATTGAAAAATTTTACTAGAATTGGGTAGTCAGTATATAAGACTAGGGCTGTTCTTTTTTTATCAGAGAGCACTAGATTCTAATACAACTACTGCTTTACTAGTATTTTTAATGGTAACCAAGTGTTTAATATAAAAATTTTAAAATCCGAAAGAATTTAACCCCTTCCCACACTTAAGATCTTGCAATGCCCTCATTTGCAAGAAATCAGTAACAATTTAAATTATTGAGGGTGATTTGTGTGAAAATGATTAAATTTTTACCAAAGTTTCCAAATATATTGGCGTTTGTTTGCTGAATGATAAATGGTGCACATCATTTGTTCATTCCGTCTTGTTGTTATTTCACATATATTTTGCATCTTGTCGTCAAAATTAGTTGCTTTTGCTGAACTTAATGCCAGTCTTTGAAAATGCGTTGTTTTACCCTGTTGTGTACATAAGATAAACTGCAAACATATATACATATTTTTGAAGTTTGGTATATTACCCCACATTCAAAAATTATTAAAATCTAAGAATAAAAGTTAGATAATTATAAAAATGATTACAATATTAACAAAAATATTAAATGTATCAATAATTACAAATTACAAAATAAAAAAATAATAAGTAAACTAAGGATGATATTGGTACCAATAGGGGTTCCAGGCATAACCATAAGTGCTATAGAATGCTTCGGCAGGGTCATACGTAGGATATGGTGGCTGCATCTCTATCGACCAAGGAGGGAAGACGGGTTTCGGTGTAGGAATATAGTTTCTACCTATATGTTGGCAATGAGCTATGATCTGGTTCTGATGAACTTGCCAATCTTCAAATGCTCTCTGTCTAGCATTTTCGTATTCCTGAGAAGCTATAAACCTATGCATTTCTTGCATCTCATTCCCCCCTCCTACATTACCTTGCTGCTGGTTTCTCTCCACCTGTGGATGTCTACCATGGTATCGTACTGCGGCGTTATTTCGCCTCTTCAAAACTTTCGCACCATGGTATACATTTAAACCTATAGTGTCGCGGGGTTCCGGCTCTTCTAGTAATAATCCCCCCCGACTTATATCCACACCGAGATATTCACCAATCAAAGTAATAAAAATACCACCTCCTATTATGCTATGTGGACGCATCCCCCGAACCATAGCTGATAAATAATAACCCACACAATATGGTATACTTACAGCGCTCTGTGGGTCTCGAATACACATATGGTAAAACAAATCTTGTTCATTTACTTTTTCTTTGTTCTTACCCCTTTGTGTAATCGAATTAGCTAAAAACCTATGTATCACTCTTAATTCGGCTCTATCTATATCCAAATAAGAGTAGTTTCCCCCTTTGAAACGGTGATGGCTTGTCATTTGACTCCACACACTGTGTGTATCAAAATTCTCATCTATCTTTCTACCGTTTAGTATCAATCCTCTACAATCGGCAGACGCTAACTCCTCAGGCGTATATATACGTAAAGCCTGAGCCATGTCCAGTAAAGACATGTGGCTCATCGAACCGCCTAACAAAAATCTAATAAAAGAACGATCGGTTAAACTAGCTACCCGATCATTCAACTCTATACTACATAACAATTCTTCACACCATACTTTATATACAGGTCTGCGTATGGTGAATAAACATATCCAGTCATTAAAAGAAGAATTACCATACCTCTGTACAAGTAATTCCCTAATTGGCCCGGCCAATTCTACAGCTTCTAAGGGTCCCCATTCTATGACCCTCAGTACCTCAACAACCTTAGAGTGAAGAGTATGCAAACCCCGTTGATATTTTGGATAATCTATCCAAAGTCTGTCAAATCTCAGGTTCGGGTGCAATTCTTCCAAGTGCATATCTGAAAAGGTCATGACTGGATGAGGTACATCCTGCTTGTAGTAGTTATCCACCTCCTGTTGTTCCAAATTCTCAGCAGGAGCATTGCGGGCTTGGGATGAAGATTCACCCCTTTCATTCTGCAAAACACATCAAACACAAATTTTGTGCATCCAAATATGCATTAGTGTCAGCAAAATCATCAATCAAAATAATTACAATGACATTATCAATTTATATCAAACTTAAGCTCATTTTCACATTTTTATCAAATCTACACTTTTTCAAATAAGCATATACGAAAATTTTCGCCAAGTTCATAAGCATTCAACTCAAATAACATGTCAAAATAATCATTACTAGCAATTAAACAAGTCTCAAATGGCATTATCTTTCAAAAATCAAGTTCATGAATTTTAGACTTGAAAAAGTCCACTTTAATTCTCAAAATCATGTTTAGGCTCAAAGTTTGGATCATTTAACTACCTAGACATGTTACACTACTCAATTTAGCAACAATTCATGACAAAAATCGGCCATAACCTGTTTATATCAAAAAGCCCCAAATTTGCTCAAGAACACAAACCCTAGATTATTCAAAATTTGAAGTTTAAGGCTTCTAATCATGTTAAACAGCATCAATCTAGGTTATACAAGCATAATACATAAACAATTTAAGCTTAATTACACTAAAAAGCATCAAAATCAAATTGGGGAAAAATTTGCTCAAGAACACCAAATTTCGAATTAAATGGTGTTTAGGTGTAGAAATTTACCGTTTTTCTTGAGTAATTCTTAGATAGCATCCTTCTCAACATGATTTTAGCAAAAAATTTGGTGATTAACGGTTAAAAATTGGGATTTTTGGGGGTGTTTTTCGGGTTTTTCGGGTTCTTTTTTCGCAGTTATTTTTGAGTTGGGGGTTGGGGACTGATCTGTTCTGCAGTTATATTTTTTTCCGGTTTTTAGTCTCTCCGCGAGTCGCGGCAAAATACCCTCCAAACTCCGCGACTCGCGGAGTTTGGTATATATATATATTTTTTTTTTTTTATAATCATTAACTTTTGAAAACAATTAAGAAATTAATTTTAAAATTTTGTTTCCCTTATTATTTAGGACGAGGTCGTTTCGGATCGATGTCCTAGTCCGTCCTTCGACAAAATTTTAAAATTTGTCTTTTTTATAGCGATTGTTTTAAAAGCTAAGATTTTTGGGTTTTTTTTTCAATGTTTTTGGCATACTCTAATTCAATAAGATTAAAAATAATGATAATAAAAGTTCTCGTCCCTCCCTCGGGTAAAGCAATTTCGGTTCAAAGACCTAGTCTTCAACTTACGACGAATTTTAAAAATCATATTCTTAACTTAATGAGATAAAGTAAATTTTTGTTTTTAAATTCACACAACTTAAATATAAAATTCAAAATTAAAAATTAAAAATTAAAAATTCACACCAAACTTAAAATTTGAAATGCATAAAATTAAAATTTTATATTTTAAAAATTAAAAATTCACACCAAACTTAATTTAAAAATTCATATTATAAATTCATACCAAACTTATATTAATTTTTCAAATATTTACAATTTTAAATATATTGTTTTTACAAAGTTTACAATATTAATTTAAGATTTAAATATTAATTTTAAAAACATGGTAAAAATAAAATTAAAAATCTTTTTGTCTTTTTATCCCACTTTAATCAATCAAATATTATCAAAAATATGCGCCCCTCTTTTCGGTAAAGTAATTTCGGTTCCAAGACCTAATTTAACTCATGACGAATTTTTGAAATATTTTGGGTTGATTGTTTAAAGATATTTATACCTTATAATAAACGTTAAATTTTGCAGTGATGTAATAAATTTTTGAATGATATCAATAATTTCGGTCGCCAAACCTAATTTTATTCAATATCAATTTAATACTTTTTAGCGAACAAATTAGCGTTTATTATCAAAAGGTTAAAAATAAAAACAAAATAAAAACTGTACAGACATACCTGTGGAATAGATTTCTTAGTTATATGATCTATTCCATTCATAAGATAGTCGGTTTAATTGATTTTCCATGGCTACATAGGCGTAACCTCGAGCATTCAGTGTCTTTTCTTCTAAACATATGAACGGTCCGTCTCTGCATAAAGTAACAAAGTCGGTATTTGAATAGGTTTGATTATTTGAACATTTACCTCCTTGTGACCATTTTCCGCATTTGTGACATCGTTCTAGGTGTCGTGCTCTTCTTTTCGCTGCGGATTTTGATTTTCCTTTACCAAATTGTAACTTATTATCTTCGCATCTGGATTCTTTTCTA
The DNA here is from genome assembly GCF_046630445.1 of Rutidosis leptorrhynchoides. Classification (NCBI taxonomy): domain Eukaryota; kingdom Viridiplantae; phylum Streptophyta; class Magnoliopsida; order Asterales; family Asteraceae; genus Rutidosis; species Rutidosis leptorrhynchoides. The sequence goes on from NC_092339.1 coordinate 136,970,358, forward strand.
ACTCCGTCCATTCTTTCTCTGATTATTGATACTAATTCGCTCGGTAGTATGTCATTATTACGTTTAGTGATCAAAGCGTGTAGCATTAGACCATGGTTTAGTTCACAGGCAGTCTTCATTTCGTAAAAACCTAAAAAAAAAATAAAAATTCAGAATGGGGGGAGAAGACTAGTTCTTTAGGGTCTGCTAGGGAAAGACCATTCGGGTTCCATTTTCGAGAACTACACGAAAACAGACAATCTAACTCTAACAGAAATACATATTATCCTTTAAAGACTTGATTCTCCCCACACTTATTTAGCTGTGGTATCGAAATTGTGATTAACTTCGTTGTCGACTTCCATCGGACCATGTATGTAATGTTTAACTCTGTGACCATTAACTTTAAATTCAATCCCATTTGAATTTATTAATTCTATCGTTCCGTATGGGAAAACTCTTTTGAATATGAATGGTCCAGACCATCTTGATTTCAATTTTCCAGGAAATAGCTTGAATCGTGAATTGAAAAGAAGAACTCTGTCTCCTTCTTTAAATTCTTTTGAACTTCTGATTCTTTTATCATGCCATTTCTTCGTTCTTTCTTTATAGATTAACGAATTTTCGTATGCTTCATGTCTTAATTCTTCTAATTCGTTTAATTGACTTAATCGTAGACGTCCGGCTTCATGTAAATCAAGATTACATGTCTTCAAAGCCCAAAATGCTTTGTGTTCAATTTCTACTGGAAGATGACATGCTTTTCCATAAACAAGTCTAAAAGGTGTGGTTCCAATTGGAGTTTTGTAGGCTGTTCTAAAAGCCCAGAGTGCATCCTCCAATTTAATGGACCATTCCTTCGAATTTGATCCTACGGTTTTCTCTAGAATACGTTTTAAAGCTCGGTTTGTATTTTCAACTTGTCCACTTGTTTGTGGATGATATGCGGTGGAGATTTTATGAGTTACTCCATATCTTTTAAGAACTTTCTCAAGTTGATTATTACAGAAATGAGTACCCCGATCACTTATTAAAGCTTTTGGTGTTCCAAACCTTGCAAAAAGACGTTTTAAAAAGTTGACTACAACTCGTGCATCGTTAGTTGGGAGAGCTTGTGCTTCCGCCCATTTAGATACATAATCAATGGCTACGAGTATATATAGATTATTATTAGATTTTGGAAATGGACCCATAAAGTCAATACCCCAAATGTCAAATACTTCACATACTTGGATGACATTTTGTGGCATTTCATCACGTTGACTTATTTTTCCAGCCCTTTGACATGCATCACAGGATTTGCAAAGAAGGTGTGCGTCTTTGTAAATTGTAGGCCAATAGAATCCAGCTTCATAAACTTTTCTTGCTGTTAGTTGAGGCCCATAATGCCCTCCTGTTGGTCCTGTGTGACAATGGTTTAAAATTTTACTAGCTTCATCTCCAAATACACATCGGCGTATTATTCCATCGGGACAACTTTTAAACAGATGTGGATCTTCCCAGAAATAGTGTTTTATATCACTGAAGAATTTCTTTCGTCTTTGGTACGATAATCCTTTTTCAAGGAATCCACAAACTAAGTAGTTTGCATAGTCTGCAAACCATGGGATTTCTTTATAATCTATCTTCAATAGATATTCATCAGGAAAGTTGTCTTGTATGGCTGATTCATTTAGAACTTCTAACTCAGGATTTTCAAGACGAGAAAGATGATCAGCGGCGAGATTTTCTGCTCCTCTTTTATCTCGGATTTCAATATCAAACTCTTGTAAGAGTAAGATCCAACGGATTAATCTTGGTTTAGCATCTTGTTTTGAAAATAGGTATCTAAGAGCAGAATGGTCGGTATAGACCACCGTTTTTGCTAGAACGAGATATGATCGAAATTTGTCAAAAGCAAAGACAATAGCAAGGAGTTCTTTTTCAGTAGTTGTATAGTTCGTTTGTGCTCCTTATAATGTCTTACTAGAATAATATATAGGTTGAAATCGTTTTTCAATCCTTTGTCCTAAAACGGCTCCCATTGCAAAATCACTTGCATCGCACATTAGTTCGAATGGTAGATTCCAATTTGGTGTTATCATGATCGGTGCATTAGTGAGTTTTTCTTTAAGAATATTAAAAGATTTGATACATTCATCTGAAAAGATGAATGGCGCATCCTTTTCTAGGAGTTTATTCATAGGAGTGGCAATTTTAGAAAAATCTTTTATAAAACGTCGGTAAAACCCGGCATGCCCTAGAAAACTCCTAACTCCTTTGACATTGGTGGGATGTGGAATTTTAGCAATTACATCTACTTTAGCTCTATCCACTTCAATTCCTTCTTTTGAAATTTTATGTCCAAGAACGATGCCTTCTTTAACCATGAAATGGCATTTCTCCCAATTAAGTACTAGATTTGATTGTTCGCATCTAATTAGCATTCGTTCCAGATTAACTAGACATGATTTAAATGTATCACCGAAGACTGAAAAGTCATCCATGAATACTTCCATGCATTCTTCTATCATGTCGTGAAAAATTGCCATCATGCACCTTTGAAAGGTTGCAGGGGCGTTGCAAAGTCCAAATGGCATGCGTTTGTAAGCAAAAGTACCATAAGGGCACGTGAATGTGGTTTTCTCTTGATCTTCGGGTGCTATTGGAATTTGAAAATATCCGGAAAATCCATCTAGAAAACAATAGTAACTATTTCCGGCTAATCTTTCCAACATTTGATCTATGAAAGGTAAGGGAAAGTGATCTTTTCTGGTGGCGTCATTTAATTTTCTATAATCAATACATACACGCCATCCTGTTACAGTCCTAGTAGGAATAAGCTCATTTTTCTCATTTGTGATGACAGTCATGCCACCCTTCTTAGGCACGCATTGAACTGGGCTTACCCATGGACTATCAGAGATTGGATATATCAAACCTGCATCTAGCAGTTTAATAATCTCTTTCTTAACTACATCTTGCATATTAGGGTTTAGTCTTCGTTGGCGTTGCACATACGTTTTATGACCTTCTTCCATAAGGATTTTATGTGTGCAATACGAAGGACTTATTCCTTTAATATCATGAATCTTCCATGCAATGGCTGGTTTATGAGCTTTCAACACAGAAATGAGTTGTGATTTCTCATTTTCAGTAAGAGAAGATGATATTATTACAGGTAATTCAGATTCACCATGTAAATAAGCGTATTCCAAATGATTTGGAAGTAGCTTTAACTCTAATTTCGGAGGTTCTTCTATCGATGATTTATATCGATATCTGTCTTCTTCTTTTAGCATTTGAATTTCTTCTGTTGTTGGTTCATATCCATTAGCTATAAGTGTAGCTAACATTTCAGCTTCATCAATTGGTTCATTACCTTCTCCTAAAGAACATTCTCCTGTTCCTTGTAATTCTGGAAATTCTTCTAATAATTCTGCATGTGCATCTATAGTTTGAATATAATAACATGTATCATCTGCAGATTGTGGTTGTTGCATTGCTCTATCAACTGAAAAGGTAACACTCTCATCCTCTATACTTAGGGTCAGTTTCTTACCGAACACGTCTATCATTGCTTTAGCCGTGTTTAAGAATGGTCTTCCTAATATGAGAGGAACTTGAGAATCTTCTTCCATGTCCAAAACAACAAAATCTACTGGAAATACTAAAGTACCAACTTTAACTAGCATGTTCTCCATTATCCCTCTAGGATATTTTATTGATCTATCGGCTAGTTGTATGCTTATTCTGGTTGGTTTTAATTCTCCAAGGTCTAGTTTAGCGTATAGTGAATACGGCATTAGATTTATACTAGCACCTAAGTCTACCAATGCTTCTATTGAACTAAGACTACCCAGAAAACATGGAATTGTGAAACTTCCTGGATCAGATAGTTTTTCTGGTATCTTATTCAACAGTACTGCTGAACAATTAGCATTCATAGTAACAGCCGAGAGTTCTTCCATTTTCTTTCTATTTGAGATTAGATCTTTCAAGAATTTAGCATATCTAGGCATTCCTGAAATCACATCAATGAAAGGAAGATTTACATTTATCTGTTTAAACATATCCAAGAATTTGGATTGCTCGGCTTCAAGTTTTTCTTTCTTCATTTTACTCGGATAAGGAAGTGTTGGTTGGTATGGTTTAACATAAGGTTTATCCTTAACTGTGTTATCTTTATTAACTTTTTCAACTACCGGTTCTTTTTCCTTATCTTGATCAGGTTGTGGTTCTTGTGGAGTAGGAATGGTTTCATCAAAAGTTACAGGTATTTCAGGTGGTTTAAGTGTTGTACCACTTCTTGTGGTAATGGCTTTAGCTGTTTCATTCCGGGGGTTAGCATTTGTATCACTAGGTAAACTTTCCGGTTTTCTTTCACCTATTAACCTTGCTAGGTTACTCACTTCTTGTTCCAGATTTTGAATAGAAGCTTGTTGATTTCTAAATGCTTGAGCATTTTGTTCCTTTGTTTGTTTTTGAGATGTGAAAAACTGCGTTTGAGTTTCAACTAGCTTCGTCATCATATCTTCTAAATTCGGCTTTTTATCATCGGTTTGTTGTGGTGGTTTGTTTTGAAAATTCGGTCTTTGCTGATTGTAAGTATTATTGGATACTTGTTGATTGCTAGGACCTTGTTGGTTGTTGTATGGAATATTTCGGTTATAATTCTGGTTTTGATTGTAAATCGGTCTTGGCAGTTGATAATTATTCTGATAATTATTTCCAGGCCTTTGGTTTATGTATGAAATATTCTCTCTTTGTTCCATTGTTAATTCAATACTGAGACAATCTTTTGTCAAATGTGGTCCTCCACACTGCTCACAACTAATTCGTATTGAGTGAATATCCTTAGTCATCTTTTCCATTCGTCTCTCGAAAGCATCTATCTTTGCGGAAATGGAATCTAAGTCATGGCTAGAATCGGCTCTAGCTGCTTTAGATGATCTAATGATATCTTTTTCTTGGTGCCACTCATGTGAGTGGGAAGCAGTGTTATCAATAATTTTGTAAGCATCAGTTTCGGTTTTCTTCATAATCGAACCACCAGCTGCTATATCTATGTCTTTTCTTGTAGTGATGTCGCATCCTCGGTAGAATATTTGTACTATTTGACAGGTGTCTAAACCATGTTGCGGACATCCTCTTAATAACTTTCCATATCTTGTCCATGCCTCATATAGAGTTTCATTTGGTTTCTGTGTGAACGTAACAATTTCTGCTTGAAGTCTTACGGCTTTAGATGCAGGAAAGAATTGTTTAAGAAATTTGTCAATTAAAACGTCCCATGTATCAATCGCCCCTTCAGGTAACGATTCCAACCAATCTTTGGCTTCTCCCTTTAAAGTCCAGGAAAATAACATGAGATATATCTGTTCATCCTCCACTTCTCGGATTTTAAATAGTGTGCAGATTCTATTAAAGGTACGTAGATGTTCATTTGGATCTTCCTTCGGCGCACCACTAAATTGGCATTGATTAGTCACCATGTGTAGAATTTGTCCTTTGATTTCATAATCTGGCGCATTAATGTCTGGATGAGTAATTGCGTGACCTTGGCCAGTGCGTTTAGCTCTCATTCGGTCTTCCATACTTAAAGGTTCCAGATTTTCCATAATTGAATTTGTTGAATCGGTATCACTAGATGATTCTGATTTAATAGTTCGTTCCTCAACAATCTCTGTTTGAATGATTGGTGGTTCCGGAGGAAAGTTTAATGGTTCAGGATCTACGAACCGTTCCTGAATATTCTCTGGATTCTCAATTGTGAGGTTGGGTTCAAAAAATGGATTATCGGAAATTAGAACTGAAGTACTTGGTCGACTGGATGACGATTCTAAAGAAAAATCAACGGCGGTTATATTTGCTAAATGTCTTGATCTAGTTACAGGTGGTGAACGTACAAAAGGTGATGAACGTCTTGCTCGGTGCATTCACTGAATATCCTATTAGTTTTTAAAAAGGAAAGAAAAATTATAATAAGTTATTCAATCAATAGACTTTTCTGATTTTGCCCACGTTTCGAATAGCCAAAAGATGCAGCAGAGGGGCAGGATTCGTTTGGTCTCAATATAATTGAGGACTGTTTGGCTCCAATAACCCGGTCCACGTACAAATCCAACTATTACTACGAACCAGAAAATTTTGATGTCTATCAATTTAACCACTTAAAATAAATTTTCGTAATTTTAAGAAATTTAGATAAGAAGTAGAAAAAATTCTAAGTCCTAAAAACTAGAATGGCGAGAAATAAGAGAGAAAAAGAGTTCGTCGAAAAAGGTTGAAAAAGAAAAAATGGTTGAAAAATAAAAGGTGACGGAAAAATAAAAGAAACTTATAAAAACTTAAAAATACTTGACTAACCTAACCTTATTACTACAACTAACTTAAAATTATAATCGCAAATTGAAATTACTAATTGGAATGATAATTGGTACATAGTAAAAGGTCTAAAAATATTAAAGCTTACAGAAAAAACTAAATCCCAAATGGAAATATCTTAAAAAGAAACTAAAACTTAAAAAGGCGTCGCAAAATTCTAAAGCACCTAAATCTTAGTCTAAAGAAAAAGCACTTAAGGAATTCTACGGCAAAGCCTAAAAATCTAGGAGTAAAAATAACTATAGCAAAAACTAAGTTTAAAATTAAAAATGAGCTAAAAATACAAATATTACGCTACAATAATTAAAAAGGGACAAAATATAAAAATATACAAAAAGTTGTAAAAAGTACAATTTTTATAAAAATATTATTTTTTTAATAAAACTACTAATTTTACAATTTAATAAAACTAATTAATACTAAATACATAAATTAAATAAAAAGTAAAAATAAAACTAAAACTAATAATAATAATAATAATTAGGTTTAAATAATAATTAATATTAATAATAACCCGTAATTAATGCTCGATTAGGGTTTCCTGTCGCCTGTCAGATACCCTCCGCGAGTTGCGGTAATTAATGAAGAAAACCCCGCTAGTCGCGGGGTTCAGAAATTCAGTTGACAGGTTTGAATTTTTACGCGTTTTTCTTTATTTATTTTTTTTTTATTTTCTGTTTTCTGTTTTTTAAATAAATAAAAGATTTTAAAATAAAATTTATATTTTTTATAAACTAAAATAAAAATAAAGAAACTTATAAAACTTTTAATATTTAACAAAATCTTAAAAATACTTATATTTTTGTTTTTCTTTTTATATTTTCGAATTTTTAAAACGTATTTTTACAAAAACAAATTTTTAATAAAAGTAAGCTAAAATTTTTTTTTTTTTTTTCTTATATTAGCGTTGCGCTTCCGGCTTTTAAGATAAATCCCCGGCAGCGGCGCCAAAAATACTTGATGTCGTACGAGGTGTATATAAAATAGCTTATATTTTACTAGGAAAAACTATTAAATACGATACAATTTTACACAAGATATTTATTTATTTATAGAATAGATATACTTAAACCTTGCTACAACACTTATAGGCAGTGTACCTAATCGTACAGTAGTGTAGTTTTTAGTAAGTCCGGTTCGTTCCACAGGGAAATCTTTAAACAAAGCTCAACGCTATATTAGTTTACTTTTATAAAAATACAAACATATATATAAGTAATATTATTATTATAAAGGGGGGTTTTTACCGTTTAATGACCGGTTTGTCGATTTTAAAACTTTAGTCGCAGTTAAAACCTAATGTAAAATATTAAATAAATAAAAGACTTAATTTAAAGCGTAAAGTAAATAACGATAATGAAATTGCGAATAATAAAAATGCGATAAAATAAAATTGCGATAATTAAAAAGTACGATAATTAAAAGTGCGATAATTAGAAGTGCAATTAAATATAAAATAAAGGAAATTAAATATGAAATAAAAGAATTATGCTTATTTAAACTTCCGTAATCATGATGTTTGACGTGTTGATTTTAGTTTTATGCCCATGGGTTAATTGTCCTTTGTCCTGGATTATTTAATATGTCCGTCTGGTTTTTGTCCATAACAGTCCATCAGTCATAAATATAAAGTGCGAGTGTCCTCATCAAATTATTCTTAGACCCGAAGTTAAATATTCCAACTAATTGGGGATTCGAATTGTAACAAGGTTTTAATACTTTGTTTAATGAATACATCAGGTTATCGACTGCGTGTAAACCAAGGTTTTACTACTTTGTTAACAATTACACCAATTACCCTTGAATGTAATTTCACCCCTGTTTTAATTATTCTAGTGGCTATAAATCCATTCCCGTGTCCGGTTAAATGAACGATTATTCGTACATATAAATACCCCGCCCATCGTGTCCGATTGAGTGTATATGGTAATTTATAGGGACGCCCAATTGTAAATCTTTATATTAACATTAACAAACTTTCATTTAGTTAAACAAATATAAAGCCCATTAATAGCCCATAGTCTAATTTCCACAAGTGTCGTTCTTTTATCCAAACCCCAATTATGGTACAAAGCCCAATTACCCAATTTTAGTAATTAGCCCAACATCATGATTACTTCGTTTTAAATAAGCATAATAATAATTTAGCTACGAGACATTAATGTAAAAAGGTTGAACATAACTTACAATGATTAAAAATAGCGTAGCGTTACACGGACAGAATTTCGACTTACACCCTTACAACATTCGCTAACATACCCTTATTATTAGAATTATAATTAAAATTAAAATTAAAATATAAATTATATATATATATATATCGTATAGATAGAGAAGAGAGAATATAGAATATGTAATTTTGATCAGAATTCGGTTTGCTTTATAGTCAGAGTTGAAATTTGGGGCTCCGCGACTCGCGGCAAAATCCCCTTCAAACTCCGCGAGTCGCGGAGATAGAAATTACAGCTCACACCCTTGGAGTTTCTCTGCCGACGGTTTTTTATATATAAATATAATATATATATAATTAATATAATTAATTATATATTATATTATATTTATATACATAGTTAACTTGTAATTTTTAGTCCGTTGCGTCGAGCGTTAAGAGTTGACTCTGGTCCCGGTTCCGGATTTTCGAACGTCCTCGCGTACAATTTAATATCTTGTACTTTCCGTTTTGAATCTTGTACTTTTGTAATTTCGAGACGTTTCTTATCAATAATTGGAACCTCTTTGATTATCTTTTGTTCTTTTGAGCTTTTTGGTCGTTTGCGTCTTCAAATCGTCGAATCTGTCTTTTGTCTTCACCTTTTATTATTTAAACGAATATCACTTGTAAATAGAACAATTGCAACTAAAAGCTTGTCTTTCTTGAGGAATAATGCTATGAAATATAAGTTCGTTTTTAGCATTATCACTAGGTAATATATTCTTTTCTAAATAATATTTGTTGTAGCAATTATGATAATATTAATAGTAATATTGATAATAATAATAATAGTAGTAGTAGTAGTAATAATAATAATGATAAAAATAATATAATGGTGTTAAAAATAATAATAATTATTATACTTATATGAATAATAAAATGATAAAATTCATAATAATAGTAATGATAATAATAATAATAATAATAATAATAATAATAATAATAATCATAATCATAATCATAATAATAATAATAATATAATAATAAGATAATAATAAGAATTATACCCTCCATCATCATCATGGAACATCATCGAACTCGGATCGTCATCATCATTCGTAAACCGTTATTGCCATGAACACGATCACGTCCTTAACCGTCTAACATCATCATCATTATACTATCATATCATTATCAAATACCATAAAATCATCTTCATTTTCTTAATCCCGATCATAATCATCATCGCTTACATCCGTCATCATCGAATACCATCATGCTCGTAATAATGTTTTATCTATGTATCATAATCTTAAACATTTAGGTATTATCTTAGAACCATATCATCACAAAGATCATCTTAGTTCTAGCAGTAAAGGGGGACAGAAAATAGAAAAATCACCAAGTAATAGCACTTTCGTGGCCCAATATTTACACACGAATCCAATTGTCAAGTAATGACCCAATATTTCCTCACAAGTCCAATTATCAGGTTAGCCCACAATTTATTTCAAGCTGTCAAGATCAAGAAAAGAGAGAAAAAAATTAAAACTTTAGTGCTTCGGTCCACCAACCATTTTAATCATCATCACATCATACGCAAAACCTTTTAGTGTCGAATACCTAACAAAGTTAAAGAATTCGAGACTTCTCGTACCCGTTCCCATGATATCAAATAAACACCCAGGTAACTATTATATTTAACAAGATGTGGTACACGATGTTTCCATACATATTGGTCCGTACCGAACCCATGTGCTAGAATTATTGTTTGTACAACCGAACTTAAGATTCTTACATTGTAAGCCTGTCCAACAACACTCATAATGGTGACTGACTAATTGTTTGGTTTGGTTGGCTTCGAAAAGTACGGAAAACCGAAGGAATAGTAGCAGCATAGAACAACCTGGTTTGACGGCTGTAAACAGAAACGACCGGACAGCAGCTTTTCGTAAGCGAGTAGGGTTGTTGACAATGAATATGATGATGGTGAAGGTCATTGTTTGAGGTGTTTGATGTTTTGAATGGTGATGGTGGTTGTCACAGGAAAATGCGAAGCTAGAGAGAGAGAGGAAGAGAGGTGAACGTAGGGTGATTCTAAGGTGATATGTGGCGGTTTGTATGGTTGAAGAGGGTTGATAACTTAAAGTGGTGGAGACGGTTTTGGTGACTAAAAGTTGCAGCAACAAGGTTGATAGAAGTGGTGGCTCGTTGATGATTCAAATGGGAAACCGACGGTTTATGGTGAACAAGGGTTGCCGGTTGTGGGGTGTAGTGGTGGTGAAAGATTCTCGGTCGTTTAACAAAGAAGAGAGTGAGAGAGATATAGAGAGAAAAGTGGTAACGATGGTGTCATTGATCATGGTGGTGGCCGTGGTGCAACGGTGGCGATGAGTGGCTTGGTTGTCAAGAAGAAGAAGGGTGTGTGTATGTGTAATATCTATATCTCTCTGCATCTCATTATCTATCTATATATAAGTCTATGCATAATAATATTTCTTATTTAATAATCAATAATAATAATATAATAAATTTATATAATTCAAGTGGGTGAATGGGTAGTATTTTAATGTTCATGGGTTTGATAGATGGTAGGGTGGTTGTAGTTTAAATGAGCAAAGTGATCGTTATATAATTATATCATATATGTATATATGATAATAAAGAAAATGAGTGTGTTGATGTTTATCAAACAACACAGAATGATTCGAGCAAGTGTATAGGTGGGGTATCATAGAATAGAAAATAGAAAGTAAGAAAGTGAAGTTGTGAGGTTTAATCAGTGAAAGTTATATATATATATATATATATATATATATATATATATATATATATATATATATATATATATATATATATATATATATATATATATATATATATATATATATATATATATATATATAATACATCCTATAAGAATTCAACTAATTACACACCGTACCAATCAAGCACAGTGTAATTTAACTTGTAATTGTAATAGTTTAGCCGCCATTGAATTGGCATCTTCTACCAACAGTTTTCACGGACTGTGTATCGTGCGAAATCAGTGACGAATAAAAGTGTTCAGAAAAATTCCATATTTTTAAATTAACTATACTTATTTATTTTCGTCATTATGGTATAAAATTCGGTCATTAATTTAATAAATAAAAATTACATCAACTGTCCCTCTCTTTTATAGGTAAAATATAAAAAGTGTTAAAATTAAATAATTAGATCCTAAATATACTTTTAATAAGCCTATAATTTATATAACTCATTTTCGGATCACCTTTTATTTTAAAATGATATAAATTCGAGTTAAACTTCTCTAAATAAAAATCGAAACGTCCAACGAGTATTACAATCATTTAATATTTATTTTTAATATACTTTATTTATATATAGTTATGTTTTAAATAGTAATTATTATAATATCATATTTTATTTTATTTTACATAGTAAATTCTAATAATTGGATCATATAACATTTCAATTAATATATATTAAATATGTACATATTTATTTATAAATAGTTGTTCGTGAATCGTCGGGAACAGTCGAAGGTCAATTGAATATATGAACATCGTTCCAAAATTTTCTAGACTCAACATTACATACTTTGCTTATCGTATCGAAATTATATAAAGATTAAGTTTAAATTTGGTCAGAAATCTCCGGGTCGTCACAATAATAAATGCTGAATCGTTCGCTATAAAGTATTAAATTGATATTCAATAAAATTAGGTATGCGAAACCGAAATTATTGATATCATACAAAAATTTATTACATCACTGCGAAATTTATCGTTTATTCATAAGCTATAAATATCTTTAATCAATCAATTCAAAATATTTCAGAAATTCGTCAGGAGTAAAACTAGGTAATATAGCCGAAATTACTTTACCCAAAAGAGGGACGTATATTTTTGTTAATATTTGATTGATTAAAGTGGGATAAAAGACCAAAAAGATTTTTATTTTTATTTTTACCTTGTTATTTTTAAATTAATATATAACTATATTATTTAAATGTAAGATTGAAAAATTAATGTATATAAATATTATTAATATTTATATGAAATTTTAATATGCATTTTAAAATTTAAGTTTGGTGTGAATTTAAAAACAAAAATGTACTTTATTTCATTAAGTTAAAAATTTGATATTTAAAATTCGTCGTAAGTTGAAAACTAGGTCGTTGAACCGAAATTGCTTTACCCGAGGGCGGGACGAGAAATTTTATTATCATTATTTTTAATTTTATCAATCTAAAGTATGCCAAAAACATTAAAAAATCCAAAAATCTTAGCTTTTAAAACAACGCTTTAAAAAGACAAATTTTTAAAATTTTGTCGAGGGACGAACTAGGTCAACGTACCGAAACGCCCTCAATATAAACGGAAACAAAATTTTAAATTTATTTCATTTTTGTTTTTATAAGTCAAAGGTTTAAAAAAAAAAAATAGACCCCATGCGATCGCATGGGGTTTGCACAGATAAACCATGCGATCGCATGGCACCAGACTACTGGGCAGGAACAAAAGCCATCGACTGGTTCTCTGTCTCCCCATTTCACACACATACACCCACGAAAACACACACAATCACTCTCAAATTTCACCAATTTTTTACCAAAATCAACCAAATTTCGTTCTATAATCCGCTATAATCATGTCTTTTCTCAGATGGGGAAGCAGAAAGGTAAAAATTTCACCCCTAAACTCATAAATTTCCTAATTTTTGTGATAACTACAAATATTTGTCCTAATTTAATTTTGATAATTTTTAGTGTAATTAGAGTTAAATTGTTAGTATATTATGCTTGTATAACCTAGATTGATGCTATTTACCATGATTTGAAGCCTTAAACTTCAAAAATTTTAGAAATCTAGAGTTTGTGTTCTTGAGCAATTTGGGACTTTTTGATATAAACAAGTTATATCCGATTTTTGTTATGAATTATTGCTACAATAAGTAGTGTAACATGTTTAGGTTATTAAATGATCTAAACTTTGATCCTAAACATGATTTTTGAATATCAAAGTGGACTTTTTAAGTCTAAAATTCATGAACTTTATTATTTTGATATAAATGCCATTTGAAACTTGTTTAATTGCTAGTAATGATTATTTTAACATGTTATTTGAGTTGAATGCTTATGAATTTTGTATACATTTTCATATATGCTTATTTGAAAAATTGTAGAATTGATAAAAATTTGAAAATGAGTATAAGTTTAATATGGATTAAACATGTTATTGTAATTGTTTTAATTTGTTATTTTGCTAACACTAATGCATATTTGGATGCATAAATTTTGTGTTTAATGTGTTTTGCTGAGAAATACCGATACTGATGGTGCATCATCATCGTCTAGGCAACCTGATCCTGAACCACAGCCAGAGATGCAATATCACGAATCAGAACAACAATAGGAACAAAAACAGTAACATTATGATTAACACGTGCCATACTATGAGCCGGAGCCACAATTTTTTACCGCCTACGTAGTATTTCCCATTCACCATGTAATAGAACACTCAAGAATTCATAAACAGGAGTTACACCCCAATCTAAGGTTTGATAGAAGTTGGAGGGATTACCCGACGTACCAAAGTAACAAATTTAAGTTTTGGACCAAAAATGTAGAAGTACCAAGGGTAATAGATTGGGAGCCTTTGGTAAGGGTCAGCCTAGCTAACTCAGTTAGGCAGCATCTAATCCAAAGGTATGGCAGCTCTTCTTTTACCGATTGGGAACATTTATTTACCACTCGTAGGCCTGTATATAAGGAGTGGTGTGTTGAGCTAATGAGTACTATAGCCTTAAATAAGGTTGTAGATAGGTTAGACGGTAAGAGTTTTCTTAGGTTTTTACTTGGAGGTAGGATGTACAGGATGTCTATAATAGACATGGCTAGAGCTTTACAGATTTACACGCCCGCTGAATTATTATCACCTGATTGTACAGCTTTAATTTATCAAGGTGAGAGGGTAGATAGAGATTTTGACGCTAACACCGTATGGAGGCGTATGTCAAATTTTAATGTGTTTACATGGGGTGAAAGACACTCCTATTTAGATATAAACAAAGCAGAGCTTCGTATAATACATAGATTTTTTGCTAACTCGATTACACAAAGAGGTAAAAATAAGGAGAAAATGACTCTAAACGATTTATTTTACCTTAAGTGCATTCGAGACACTAGAGGCTTTGTTAATATTCCCTACTGTGTTGGGTATTATTTGTCCAAAGTTGTGGAAGGTATACAGGACGGGAGAATAATAGGAGGAGATATTTTTGTTACTCTCATTGGAGAGCACTTAGGTGTAGATAGGGAACACGGGGGTTCAATGATGGTAGTTGAGGAACAAACCGATACTATAGGTTTACAGGTTTATCAGGGTGCAAAGGTACTAAAACGGAGGCATAATATGCCAATACCATATCATGGCACCCATCCACAGGTAGAGAAAGGTTCAGATGAGGAGATGGAGGAAGCAGATGACATCAGGGATGTCATTAGGGATAGTTTTACTGACGTTTTCCAGCGTATAGATGAGGTGGAAATGAGTAATGAGGATAGGCATCGTCAGTATGAGCAGTAGAAAGCCGCGAATGAGTATGAGCGATCCAGGAAACGCCAACACGGTAGCTGGCAAGTTCATCAGCACCAAATCATGAGCCAACTATCATATCAGGTACCAAATAACTACATCCCGACTTGGCCTGCTTTTTACCTACCACATCAGCCCAACATGCGACCACCCTTTGACCTGTACGACCCCAATCAAGCGTACCAGGACACCTATCACCAACCATGGAACCCGAACGATGATATGAACTGGAATCCCTATCCAAATCAATAGTGTTCTATTGGTGATTTCTTATCTTTTATTATTTTTATCTATTTATGTTAAACATATAACATTTTGATACTTTTTTGTAATGTTTAACATTTTTATTATTGTGTACTAATATTTTATTTTTGTAATTTGAAAGTGAGATATTAAGTCTCATTTCAAATTACCATGCATGTTTATATTTGTATTGTATGTATTTTATCTCATGTACACAACAGGGTAAAACATCGCATTTTCAAAGACTGGCATTAAGTTCAGCAAAAATAACTAATTTTGACGACAAGATGCAAAATATATGTGAAATAACAACTGCAGGAATGAACAAATGATGTGCACCATTTATCATTCAACACAAACAACAATATGTTTGAAAACTTTGGTAAAATTTAATCATTTTTTCTACGCTAACCACCCTCAATAATTTAAATTGTTACTGATTTCTTGCAAATGAGGGCATTGCAAGATCTTAAGTGTGGGAAGGGATTAAATTCTTTCGGTTTTTAAAATTTTAACTTATACACTTGGTTTAATAGCCACCGTTAAACTTTACTAGTAACGCAGTAGTTGTATTAGAATCTAGTGCTCTCTGATAATAAAGAACAGCCCTAGTCTTATATACTGACTACCCACTTCTATTAAAAATTTTAAAAATGAACTCAAAATCATGTTTATACATATTTATGAACAATAAAACTAGGTGTTAACACCGAAATTATTGTTACCTCGGAAAGGACATAAATTGAGAAACAACCCAAAATGCTTGAATTCATTTAAAATGGAATAGAGGAGAATAAAAAGGCAAAGAAAGAAAAATAAAAGCCAACTGTGGGAAAAATTTACCAAGTTATTTAGAACATATATCATATATTTTTGTACAAATAATTAAAGATACTTTTGTTTTGAACGATATTAATCAGTTTTACCCAGTTTATTGTAATATAAATAGAATTTATAAGGAAGTACAGTCTTCTGAGAAAAAGACACGCGCTTCTTAATTTAGGTCAGGAAGTTGTCGTCCAGACCAGTTGTAGAGACTACGAAAAACCTTGAAAAGTTTTCTCGAAAATCAGCTGGAAATCCACGGACCTCAGCATCAAACAGTGTCGCCAAGTGGTCAGACTTATCCTAACCATGAGAGGATCTGTCTCGTACAATGGGGGCACCGTGCAAATTAGCTTATAAGACTAATGAATCAGATCCCCAGAAAGGATAATCTCCTTAAAGATCAAAAAACCAGCTTTTAAGCATGATATTACTCAATCCTTGAGATTGACCTTAAAGATTGAGAATTACAAACTCATGGAATTCGATGATATCTAAACTCGAGCTTGAACGAGAAAATATTTTGATCAAATTACAAACTGATTTGTTTTCTAAAAACTCATTTTCAATGCGTTCATTACCATTGAACGTAAAATCCTAAGAATTTATCGGAATTCATTAGGTCACCTGAACCAAATCGGGTGTCAACCGTAAGAACAGTGGTTACATAGCATGGTCGAAGACAGGACCTTGTGCCAGACTGAAAAACTATAGGGTGATCTTTACTATTGCTCCTACAAAGGATAGTAATTGCATCCAACACGATATAGACCATGAACATATGCATGTCATTGCCTTAACAGTTGCTTGTTCAACGCTTTCCTTTACAACCGGACGGTAGTTTACCGAAAGGTAATATACGGAGCAAGTATACTGGACGTGTTGCTTTCCCAATACAAGGTTAGCAAGTGGGTGACACAAAACCATAAGTTTTGAGCTAAAATTTTCAAATCTGAAACCCACAAAACCCACAAAAATATTTTGCAAACACCGGTGAAGGGTTATTCCGAAAAACTTATCTAGGGTAAAAGCTAGATTGAATTTTCAAAAGATCAAATGCTTTCATAAAGATCCAATTTCCTAAAGGATCTAAATTTTTATAGTCATGTGGGACTGTAAACCACATCGTTACTATCATTGTTCATACCGCCATATTAAAATCACTGATGTACAAAGTGTGAAGAATAAAGAAGTGATTCTAGCAAAGTTATATTCAAGTTCTATATTGCTTGAGGACAAGCAACGCTCAAATGTGGGAATATTTGATAATGCTAAAAACGAACATATATTTCATAGCATTATCCTTCAAGAAAGACAAGCTTTTAGTTGCAATTGTTCTATTTACAAGTGATATTCGTTTAAATAATAAAAGGTGAAGACAAAAGACAGATTCGACGATTTGAAGACGCAAACGACCAAAACGCTAAAGAGTACAAAGTACAATCTAAGTGGTTCAATTTATTGATGAGAAACGTCTCAAAATTACAAGAGTACAAGCCGCAAAACGCAAAGTACAAGATATTAAATCGTACGTAAGGACGTTCGAAAATCCGGAACCGGGGCATGAACCAACTATCAATGCGCGACGCAACGGAGCTAAAATTACAAGTCAACTATGCACACGAATATAATATAATATATAAATAATTCTATAAATTATTTATATATTATATTTATATTAAAAACTGTCGGCAAATAAAAAAAAAGTGTGTGAGCTGTCCCAGGGGGCCATGCGATCGCATGGCCTGGAAGCACAAAATCCATGCGATCGCATGGCAGCTAAAGTGAGGCCAAGTCCTATAAATTGCAACGTTTTCTGCCGAATTATGGACACTTTTCATTCACTGATCTCTTACTCTCTCAATATATATTTATATTTATTTTATAATTATAACTTTAATATTAAGTTAATAATAATAAGGTTATAGTTGCGAATGTTTTAAGTTTGTAAGTCGAAATTCTGTCCGTGTAACACTACGCGATTAATACTCATTGTAAGTTATGTTCAACCTTTTTAAATTAATGTCTCGTAGCTAAGTTATTATTATGCTTATTTAAGCTGAAGTAATCATGATGTTGGACTAAATATTAAAGACTGGGTTATTAGGCTTTGGACCATAATTGGGGTTTGGACAAAAGACCGACACTTGTGAAAATTGGACTATGGGCTATTAATGGGCTTTATATTTGTTTAACTGAATGATAGTTCGTTAATTTAATATAGAGATTTACAATTTGAGGTAATTATAAATATCCACATACACTCGATCGGATACGATGGGTGGGATATTTATAAATACTAATAATCGTTCATTTAACCGGACACGGGGATGGATTAATAGTCAATGGACTCATTAAAACAGGGGTGGATTACATACAAGGACACTTGGTGTAATTGTTAATAAAGTATTAAAACCTTGAATTGCACACAGTCGATAACTTGGTGTAATCATTAACAATGTATTAAAACCTTATTACAGTTTAAGTCCCCAATTAGTTGGAATATTTGACTTCGGGTATAAGGATAATTTGACGAGGACATCGTACTTTATATTTATGGACTGTTATGGACAAAAACCAGATGGACATATCGAATAATCCAGGACAAAGGACAATTAACCCATGGTAATAAATTAAAATCAACACGTCAAACATCATGATTACGGAAGTTTAAATAAGCATAATTCCTTTATTTTATATTTCATCGTACTTTTATTTATCGTCATTTTATTTATCGTACTTTAATTTATTGCACTTTTAATTATCTCATTTTTATTTATCGTCATTTTATTTTACGCTTTAAATTAAGTTGTATTTATATTTAATATTTTACATTAGGTTTTAATTGTGACTTAAGACATAAAATCGACAAACCGGTTACTAAACGGTAAAAACCCCCTTTTATAACAATAATAATATTACTTATATATATATTTTTATACAAATATAGTTTAAAATAAATATAGTGTTAAACTTAGTTAGATCCCTGTGGAACGAACCGGACTTACTAAAAACTACACTACTCTATGATTAGGTACACTGCCTATAAATGTTGTAGCAAGGTTTAGGTATATCCATTCAATAAATAAATAAATAACTTGTGTAAAATTGTATCGTATTTAATAGTTTTTCGTAGCAAAATATAATCTATTACGTACTACACCTCGCACATATCAGATATTAATTCATGTTAATTACTTTCGTTAATACCTTACAACGTGCCATTAAGTACGTAGTTACTTAACTTGATCCCTGAATGCTTTTATGACCGTTAGTGTCACTTGACGTTTAAAACGAGCTATGTATTTTGATACACGTTTGACTTTGGTCATAATTGGAATATTATGACTACGTAATACTAATTTTTATATTTATAATGACAATTACTTGGGTTATTGGTTGCTTAATTACGCTTAGTAATTTACTTATGCTCACTAGTTAGTCTTGTTGGACTTTCTACCTTATTGGACTTTAGCCCACCCTACTCTAGCTAATGGACCATTTAATTAGCCCAATTTTAATAAGTTAATGACCCACTAACATGAAAGACAAATACCCATTAATAAGAGCCAACATACTAGCATTTTTGTTCACCCTTTCCATACATGTTGCATGGGATCCTAACAACTAGTACCACCTTTAGACCACCACTAACTAAAAAGCAAAAAGGTGTCCCCTTTGTCCCCCCCCCCCCCCATACCCACGGTCACCACCACCAATCCTCACTATAAATACCAAGCCATTTCCACCCATTTTACACTTGATCTCATTCACATTTCACACACACTTACTCTCTAATTTTCTCTCTAGTCTTTCTCACTCTAAAAAGTGTAAGTTTTAAACTTTCTTCTTCTTCTCCTCCTTCTCTACATCACGACATCATCATCATCTTTATAAGATCAAGCTTGTTAGCTTTTTGATCTTGTTATATCTTGTAGATTCAAACTTTGATTTGAATCCTTCAAGAACATTAAAGATTCAAGCTTTCTAGCTTTGAATCTTCATTACTTTGATGGATCTAAGCTTTATAGCTTAAGATCACTTTATTTTGTTATAAAGATCAAAACTTGTGTTAATGATCTTCATGAAACTTGAAGATCTAGCTTCATGCTTTAAGGATCTTCAAGAACATTCAAGATTCAAGCTTTCTAGCTTTGAATCTTCATTACTTTTTTTGGATCTAAGTTTTTTAACTTATGATCTCTTTTATTTTGTTAAAAGATCAAAACTTGTGTTTATGATCTTCATGGAACTTGAAGATCTAACCTTTTACTTTAAAGATCTTCAAGAACATAAAAGATGCAAGCTTTCTAACTTTGGATCTTCATAATCATTTGTTAAAGGATCCAAGCTCTCTAGCTTAGGGTTCCATTACTTTGTTTGATCAAATTTATGTTCTTACTTGTTTGATTGAATGAAAGTTGTAGCTTTAGTTTGTGAATAGAACTTGTATTTGTGTTAAGACTAAGAACATGATGTAACCTTGGTTCATCATTCTTCTAAAACTCTTAAGTGAGTTGTATTCACTCTTAGTCTTGACATTTGTGTATTGATGGTTGAACCTTGGTCAAAGTGATGCTAAAACATCAAAGAGTTGTACACTTGAAGCTTACACGCATCATGGATGAGAGGCTCTTGGATCCTGCCCTGCGCCTCTCTAGGCTTCACTATCGCGGATAAAGGGTACATCCGGGTTCGGTCGCATGGACCTACTTACCTTATGAGCATCAAGCACCAAGAAACCCACCGGAGCACTTGTTTACTGTTTTTCGGGGTCGATCAGACTCCTGGGACTTCTGGAAAGTTTATTTTCAGATTGTTCGATTCGAGTAGATGACTTTTCGTTTATGACTCACCTAAATGCGATATACAGTTTAGGATTTATAGCCTTCCGAAAATCACTACGCCTTTGTAACGACGTGCTGAAAATTCTGACCTACTCGCGCTTGAACCGTCGCCACGGTCAAACGACATCGAGTTAGGATCTGAAAATTAGACAGCGGTTAGAGGATTCACATACGGAGCCTTGGCCACTGATCACACGTATTTTTAGTTTATATAGAGGTCGTAGTAGCTGTCCGAAGTCAGCCCTTTGTTTCGATCTTTATTCTTGTTGAAAACGTACCTTACCTTTTGTGAATGATGATGATGATGATGATACTTAAGACTTAATTTATTTACTTTTAAACCTTTGGGGACAATATACTGACCTAGTACCCTTTGACTTAGGTTGACGACCTTTCGGACCGACTTACTACTTGCATAATTTTCGGATCGACTTTACCGCACTTTCACTATGAGTTATAGCTTCCCTTTTTTACTTTAACTATTTTTGGGACTGAGAATACATGCGCTTTTTATGTTTTACATACTAGACACGAGTACTTAAACTTTACATATGTGTGGGTGATATAACGGCACAAAGATTCCCTTTAGCACGGTAACGTTTAGTCATTGGTTTATGAACCGGTGAACGCGAATCTTAGATATGGATCCATAGGGTTTGACATCCCCACTCGGGCTAGTCACGCTAGCATTCAACGGGTGTTTAATACTTCGTAAACAGACGCACTCGCCAAGTGTACTTTTAGGGGGTATTATTACGTTAAGTTAGTTACCGGGTACCCACGGTTAAGCATATACTTTTCATACTGTTTTGAATACGAAATCTCGTGGTCTACATTACATTGCTGATTACAAAAAAACTATAGCTCACCAACATTCATGTTGACTTTTTAAGCATGTATTTCTCAGGTGCTTAGACGTTGTTGCTTCTGCTGTTAGACTTGCTGTATAGTCTTGGTGTTATAGACCTGCTATTACAGACTCGCTGTGTTAGACTTCCGTTGCATTACTTAGAGATGTCTCAATCATGGAACTTTTACTTTGCATTCGCAACTTATGTTATTTTGAATAATGGCTTTGTAACGACCTTTGTGTCATGTTTTCTTTTGTAAAACAATTGAAGTTATCTTTTCATGAATGCAAAACTTGTTTTAAACGGCATGTAGCGTTGTAACCATGTAATGATCCTATTGTTGATGATCTGTACACGTTGATTTTGTACGGGACGTCACATAGATCGATGAATCTATCACACACACGGACTCAACTGAACCCAAAAAACTTCAAAGAAACCACCAGAAAGTCCTTCGATCAAGATCAATCGAAGAAACCCTAGAAACTTCCTTCAAACACCAGATGAACAAAAAAAACAGCAGAACAATCACCACGATCGTTCTTATCGCTCTGATACCATGTTAAAACTAGTAGAATAATTAACAAAAGTATGAAATCTTCCAGTAATCAACACACAATTACACAATCCTTAAAAATCTGAACACTAGTCAAGATTACAATCGTAAGAACTAGAGTATGTTGAGTATGAAGATGATAAACAACACTTAACAATCACACGAAAGAGATGAACAGATTGAGAAAATCAACAGATCGACACTAAGACGAATCAGATGATGATGATATGAGATAATGATAATGAAACCCTAATTGGGTGTTTTTATCTTCTACAACAAACTTGGTCACCAAGCACCTCTCTAACTTTCAAACTTGACAAATTGCACCCTTCTACTTTAGAACTTTAGATTTATACAGCTTTAGCCCTTAACTTCCATAATTCTTATCAACAGAAGTCCTAAAACTTAACCAGATTAAGTTAGAACAAACAAGGTAAGATTGACACTTTTAAAGACACTATTTAACACCGTCACATGTTGACCGAGAAGTAGATGACCAGAGAGAGCAATTGCCATTGGCACAGACATAGCATCGTAGAACTCAATGTACCTGATTCAAGACCCGTGTTACATTGCTGATAAAAATAGGCTGTCGTAACAGTAGCATAGTCCTGTAAAATGCTAGTAGCATTAACTATATACATCATAAAATTGTTTATATTTATTTATTTTTTGATGAAAATAACGAGAACTTTTATAAAACGGAAAACATTTTCGAAAAGAAATGAATTCAACAAGAAGTACAAAAGAGGAGCCTCGGTGCGGCTCATACCTAGAAAGCGGCTACCAACGAACTATCTATACCGAGTCTCACCTAAACTAAACCTAAACCTAAACCGAAACCAAACCAAAACTAATCAGACGATACAATGAAGTACAAACACCAATATTACAACGAATTAAGAAAAATGATACCCAAAAAAAGAACCCAAATTGATTACCATATCTAATTGTATATATTTTATTACCAACAAAATACAACCCAAATTGATTAGCTTTTAGAAACTTTGTTAGTGTTCTTTATCAAGCTTTTAAAATGAAAAAATAATTATAAAAATTTACTCTTTTTAATACCGACTCTTGCCAGACCGAGTCAGACCGAAGTTGATCAGAGCTCACATAAGTATAATCTTTTTTTTTTTTTTTTTTTTTGTCTTCTAGAAACAAGAGTAGAAGGTTGTCAAGGACGATAACTGAAGAGATTCAGGCTGATTTTAATTGGTCCCAACAATAGTGAAAAAGAAGCCGAAGTTAACGAAGCTGGCAATGGACAGCAGGATGATCAGATGGTGACTGAGAACCCAGATTATATGCATGATCATGAACTTAGTGATGACTTGGCTGATGAACTAACCGATTTTGGTAACAATGCAAGTCCTGTTACATCTCCAAAAGTTGATGGATCGAGGCGAAAGCTGAGAATGATCATAGATCCAGAAGATGAAGATTAAAAGAAGGACCATTATTTGTAAAGTATAGAAAGCGTTTTTCTTTTCTTTTTTTTTGAACGGCAAGCTTGCATCAGTCCGGACCGAAGCCTAGTCATCATTTGCGCACACACACGCGTTCGGGCAGGAAACCCGAACCACACTCAGGGGATCCGACCCTTAAACCATCCCATACGGGGCAGGCGGGCCGGACCTTAGTCCCGGAGCGGGTCGGTAAAACCTTCCCTTTGGGCCACCCTCAAGGAATTTCTTTCAAATAATATCCTTTGTAGGTGACGAGGCTCGAACCTGAGACCTCTAGCCCGGCGGGGGTGCTAGGCACCACCACATGTCCACTGAGCCAAAGCTGCGGGGACATAGAAAGCGTTTTTCTGAAGGGAAGATAAATTACAGAGTAGTTTTCATCTGATTGACGCCGTTTTTGGTAACTTCTAAAGTGTGATGATGCACCATGGATTCATGTTTTTTGCCAACATTGTCAAGAGACATGTTTGTAAGCATCATTTTCGGTATCTTGTAAAAGATTAAAATCCATCAGTATTATGTTTAACAATGAGTAACATATTTCTGTAATCTGAAAGCGTGACCCTTTATTTATACATTGAAGTATGGTGCGATTTACATATTTTATATTGATCGTCTAGTATTATTATTTTGACCATCTCTAAGATGAGTCAAAGAGTGGGTTACTCAACAGTCTTTGGTAACATGATGAGTTTGATAGTAATCAAGTAACAGTTTTAGGTCAATGGTCATGCTTTTTCAACAATCCAGACGGTAATTGAAGATTTAGGAAATCCATCATATAAAAATGTGGTAACTTTTGTTCAAGATGTAGGAGTGGTAACATGATTGAATATTTAGATGAAATGACATGAGTCTCAGAGTAAAATAGATTTCTAGGTGTCACTACTGGTGAGTGGTGACAATCTGTTGATAATGGACAATTTGGTTTCCAGAAAAGGGGAGAAGGATTCAGTATAAAAAAAGGAGTATTTAGAGTTAAAAATACTGCAGTAATCAGAGAAATGTTCAAAATGTACTTGTCAAATTGATTAAAGATGTGTAAATTATGAAGGGCATAAGAGCACTCGGAGTCGTAACAATTTTTCGCCGTCGCTCAAACCCGACGCCGAGGACGGTGGCACAGTCGACTCCGTCCCAGCGTCTTGCCGCCATCAAGGATCATTGTCGCCTATGCGACGTTGGGTTGAAGCTGTTTAAATTGAAATATATCTATTATTCAACGGATATATTTCATTAAATATATTTATATAACTTAAATATTTAATTAGAAATGAATTAGACACTGAACGATTTTTCTGTTTTGGTTTCAGTGTTAAATCTCAGTGTCTCAGTGTCTTGGAAGACACTGAAATTAGACACTTTGTTAAGTGTCAAGACTCCTCTCTAACATAAAGGGGAGGAGGGTTTTACTTGGTTGTGCCCTTGGATCGTTTTCAATGTTTCCTCCCGGGTAGCGATGGGGGCGGGTTTATTATCGTTGCATCGGCATAGTCGAAACGGGAGATGATCGCAACAGGTGGTTTAGTCCCCCTCGGGTGATCACAATCGCTGTTAAAAAAATAATAATAATCAATTAGACTTTACGGAGTATATAACTATTTTCCTTGAATATTTTTGACCTTCAACTTTCAATTAAGTAATTATTCAACCATTCACTCAAAAAAAAAAATTAATAATAATAAATAAATAAATAAAAACTTACACACATAATTTTAGGTGTTATTAACAGCACAAACAGTTATCCTTGTCCCATATTTTAAACAAGTGAATCATAAATAAAACTTATGTAACCATCCGGGCATAGCCTGGGTGGCCAGGGTGCCCCGCAAATGCTCAGTTGACCTAGTCAATTGGCAATTCACTCCTAAATGGCGAAGGTTCGAATCTCGGTTCGGCCACCAGTTGTATTAGGCGCTGAGACAGGGGTTGGTTCCGACCACACTTGCCCGGGGCTGTGCTGACCCGCGTACAGTTGGCATCCAAAGGGTGCATGGGGTTAAAGGTTCCCCACCATGATAACCTTTTTCACTCCTAAATAAAACTTATGTAAAATAACAGACAAATTAGTCCTTTTCAAGCTCGGTTTACCAGAAGAGAGTACAAGAGAGTGAGCCCTTTAAAATCAAACGAAAGTGTCCAAACTGGATAATGGATCCGTTTTCAACCCTTTCAATCATAAGAAAGTACGAGGACTCGGTAAAAAGTATTGCAGGTTTGGTTAGGGTGGAAGGCAAATTGATTGGGTCGAAGACGCTTCCGAAGCAAAAAGAGGGTACGAGGACTCGATTAAAGAAAGGTAAAGGGGTGGTGGTTCAAAGATCTAAGTTTGATGGTTAAGTTTCTTCGTTTGTTAGTTTGTTAGTTTCATTTAGCTCACGTTGTTATAGTTATTTGTATTTGTGTGGGTCGGTTGTGTTTGATGTAGGATTGGTGTGTTTTAG
The DNA here is from genome assembly GCF_046630445.1 of Rutidosis leptorrhynchoides. Taxonomy (NCBI): domain Eukaryota; kingdom Viridiplantae; phylum Streptophyta; class Magnoliopsida; order Asterales; family Asteraceae; genus Rutidosis; species Rutidosis leptorrhynchoides. The sequence continues at coordinate 136,996,695 of NC_092339.1, forward strand.
TGATTTTTGTGATTGTTTTGGCTTTGTTGCCTATATGTTCGTATCCGTGTTTCCGAGTCTTCATTTTCTTGATGAAGGTCTCGTGTTATATAAAAGTTTCAGAAGAAAAAAAAAGAGTGTCCTTTTAAAAGGAAGTATCCAAACTGCTTATACTCACATAACCGTTTTCAACCATATACTTTGTTGTCAAGCTCTTTTCTTGTAATCTAATAAATTCAAGAGACACTATGAGTGTGTTTGTTTACCTCTTAACATTCAACATTCATCACGTTTATTTCTAACCTTTAAATGATATATGATTTTGAATGGTTCATGATTTAGTGAACTATTCAGAGAAACACGTTCTTAACCATTAAGCATCTAAATTTTCTGTAATATCCTCCTCAAATCATATCTAGAACACTTAACAAACAATTATATTGAATTTTTTTTCTCATATAACACATTAATGAGGTAATTTTACTAATTTCATATCATTTATTCAAAATGATTATCAAACAACTTAATTTCATTCGAAACCAAGTTTACTGAAAGACTTTGAATCATTCAAGTTATGAATCATTCAACACTAAATCATTCAATTTTATCAAACGCACCGTAAGTGAAAACACCGACATCTTACTACAAGAGCACCTAAATGGTTATTACTTTCATAATTATATTTCTCATAATTATAGTTGGTATATTTATTAGTTACAACAGCACCAATAATTAATAATAATAATAATAATAATAATAATAATAAAAATAAAAATAAATAGAAAAAAAATAATGAACTACAAGTGTTAAAAAGTACACAAACTTGCATTACAAATCTAAAGATGAAAAGATTGTGATATTAGCATTTCTCATGGATTCAATTTCCCCAAGAGCATGTAATAATTAGTTTATATAGATGAAAGAGAATGAAAGTCTCACAAAAGAAACACTTCAGAATCATTATACATCTTAGGTAATACAGTTTGCAGGTTCGTAACAAAACCTTCAAGGAAAACAAAATAGAAAATCAAACAGCACCTTTGAACCTTGCTTCATACTCGTACGGTTGCTGCAATTACATAACAACAATATCAGACCTCAAAATAAGCAAAAATAAGCAAATATCGTTTAAAAAATTAATGACGATAAAAACAGAAGCTCTAAGTCTTCCACAAAACGTTCAGTTTCTTAGAGATATCACGACATAGTACGGCCCGTTTCATGTTGTAACATACGGATCAAAAAGCAACACAAACATCTACTTTACCCTCCAGTAGCACAAAGTTGACTTTACATGGATAAACTAGATCATAAGATGCACTATGGACGAGATTTGGCGATAGGTCCAAACAGGCCAGGGTTAAATACTCAAAACGGGTAGCATTTAGAACAAGTCATTCGAATGAGTTGGGAAAGATTATTAACACTTTCATGATTTAGTGTACATATGACACATATTTAGAATTAGAAATAAAAGAAAAATTTAAGATAAAAATCAACATAAACAGAGGTACAACCTTGAAAAACTAAATAAATGTGCCAGCCCAAATTAGTTCAGTTTATAGTTTAATATATTTTCTTAAGCTTGTACTGGAATTGGAAACCCAAACTACGATAGAATATGCTTGACCACTACAAGATTTTCCCCCCCTTGGTTATCTAGTCATCTTTAACACAAAGTTATGAGAATTACCCGTTACCTGTTTAAAAGAAGGATGACCCCGTAGATCGTTAGGTTACCCTTTTCAATTAGCCAATATTGACTCATCTAGAAATATTAAGACTGCACAGGTAAACCCAAAAGGTTATCAAATAGCCCCACATGGCATACTTATTGTATTTGGGGCCATAAATGCCTCTTCTAGTCTAGACTAATCTTGATTCCCCATTAAAATGAAAGCATTATATGTTTTCACCTTTAACCAGTTATATCATATATATATTCCGTATATGAAATACGAGATACGCAAGTCATTCGTTGATTTATATTCAGTTTTGTTCGTGCACATGCATGAAAACACGCTTATCACGCATCCACATACGATAAACTTCTTATAATTTAGGACCCTAAAATAACCCACATATCACACACCAATATCATTGCAGCATAAGATAAAGTATCAAAATTTAAAATTAGCGAAGAAAGCGTGTAAGCATGCCAATTAACATACTAAGAAAAAAAAAAAAAAAAATGAAAACATACCAAATAAATAGCTGAAATCAATCTGCGTGCAAACCACCTCTTGTGCATTGCCTGTTGAGCTCTGGCAGATGCCTCCACACTCTCGAATCGCAGATACACATAACCAGCACTGTGCCTGTTACCGAGAAGGTTACTCAGATACAAAAGATCTTAAACACTTGTATACTTGTATAAATTGAATATAAGTTCATACTAGTAGACTGAAAAACATATTGAACACACATACTTGTCAACATAAATATGCTTCACACGTCCATACTTAGAACACTCTTCTTCCACGTCATCTTTAATGTCCAAATCAAATTCTGGGTCAGTCTGCAAAAATTTACTCAAATAAAATTACTTCCACACAGAAAAATAATATAGAATCTCAGTTTTTCATGCAAATGAGAAAGGTCTCCAACTTTGGTCCAAACTCTATTTGACTAATCAACTTTTTTCTTGGCAGTAAACCATCAAACATTCGAATCATTTAATAAATTGGAAGGTAGTTTCTGCCAAAGTGCAGACATGGAACCTGAAGAGCGGTTAACTTCAAAAATTGACGTTAAAAATTGAACTCTGAAACCTTGATGTTTACCTTTTCATGCATTTTTTCCTAATAGATTAGTAACTGGCCAAAAAAGAACAAACCTCAGTAGCGGGGTCAAACATGTTTTTTAGCAGCAAACATTCGCTAGGGTTTCCGACGGGCTCTGAAACCACGGGAGGAATTATTTGGGTCGGTAAAACAGGACCGGGAACTGCAGGAGGTACACCGATGGGCAAAGCGCCGGGTTGGGTTAGAGTAGATCCATTAACCATAGCTGCTCCTGGGATACTGCAACAACCAACATGTCAACAAAAATTTGGTTTACTTATAATTTTTATTTATTATAAGTTTATAATTTATAACAAAAATAAAAAATAAATGAAGGTCCCAAAAGATACCTGGAAGTAATACCACTGCGATCAAGCTTTGCCATAAGCATAGCTCTTGATTGAGCATTCAGAGCCTGTAGGGAAAATAATTAAACAATTAACAATATGCAATCTTGGAAAGAAAAGATTTAAGACCTTCAGTTTCATGTAGTTAGACTCTGGTTCAATATTCACAGATTCCAGCTAATAAATCAGCCACTTATTAACTATATAATCTTTGGAAATTTAAATGTTTATCAAGCGATTCAGACTCACCAAGCCTCCACCCTCATCATCATCATCAAAGTCTGCTGCTTTTGCTCCCGTGTCTTGAGCAGTAATGTGATCAGTAACTAAGGATACCTAAGAAAACAAGTACAAATTAAGAGAAACCCTAAATACTAATATCAAAAGCTAAAGAAGATACAAAACTTATATTTTCAAGTATATACAAAGTCAATAAACAAATGATCACACCTTAATTGTCCGCCCAGCAATCTCAAGTTTTCCATTCAAACTTTGTGCAGCCTTTGCATGCTCAATTTGAGCAAACTTCAAAAAAGAAAAGAGAGGTTTTATATTCATGTAAATAGTTAACAAACTCAATAAAAAACACAACTTAAGCTAATACCGACTTGAATAAAGCCAAATCCTTTACAGTGCCCCGTCTCAGGATCAGTGGGAAGTTGCACAAGCTCCACAGGTCCAAACGCTTCAAAAATCTTAAATTACAGCAAAACAAAAAGTTAGCCTCATGCATAACAAGAATAACATATAACCAAAATCAGAAATAACCAGAATCAGCAGTGTTTAATAATTACTGTGTATAGTGCATAGACATTTTACCTGCTTGAGCTGCAACTCAGTCATGTTAAAGTGTAAATTTCCCACATATAGTTTCCGGTCAACTGCGCCATAGGGGCCTGTGCCACCACCTGCTGCTCCAGTTGTGGCAGTAGATTGGACAAGGTTCTTCTCAGCCTCTGAAGGTTTGACCATCACAGGTTGACCAAGAAGTAGATGACCAGAGAGAGCAATTGCCATTGGCACAGACATAGCATCGTAGAACTCAATGTACCTGATTCAAGACACATGTTAGATTGCTGATAGATATAGGCTGTCGTTAACAGTAGCCTAGTCCTGTAAAATGCTAGTAACATTAACTATATTAACTATATACATCATAAATTTGAAATTTTGCTAAACATGATTTATAATGAAGCATGTGAAAACATAAACAGGTTAAAACAGAGGTACACACCCAACTCCTTTTGACCGCCGCGAATTTCGGTCCATAATCAATCGCACATCCCTCACCTACAAAAAAAGATGATCCAATGAGATATATGAAAGATCACAGTCATAGTCATAATCAGTGCTTTTATGAGCATCCACAATACGTATAATCACATAAAATCTATTCAGTCTTCTCCCAGAACACAAAAAAGATGTATTAGATGGACCATCAGCGAAGTAGTGTTTAATGCAATCATTATATTAAAATGGCGTGACCACCACATTTCACAGTTAGTTTTATCTACAAGTAATGTTTAGAACTTTTAACTTAGAAGCAGCAAGTAATATTGTGCATGAATATCCAATTGGTAACAGATTTATAAACGTCACAAAAACACTTGTAATACACAGCTAGAGAACAAACAAAAGTTGTTTCCCTTACCTTTCCTGCTTTTGAAAAGAACTCGTAAACATCCCATTCTGTTGCCTTGAGGGGCATCTAAACAACAAGATGAGCATAACATCAACATATAAGATGAAGTATTCAACTAAAAAAAAATGTAAAGCAGATCAACACCAGAAACAAAACATTTACCTGATAAGCAAAAACAGTTCTTTGGTCCCTTTCTGGATCTGCTTCAGGCTCTGCCAATTCTTTCTTATCTTTCACTCTCCTGTCATATAAACAACTTACAGAAAAGTGAGAACAAAATCAAGAGTAGACTTTTTTGATAATCTGTCATTTACCTTTTCGGGAAACATGAAGTGCACAAGGTATCTGTAAACACAATATATGTCCTTCATCAATCTAACAAACATCATTTAACAAAAATATTGACTACCACAATTGCAAAAGCAGCACAAGCCTTTTGGATAAGGATGTTCTATAACCTTTGGCATCATTTATATCAAGTCTTATCTACATATAATAGATGTAGATTATGTAAGCATCATGCATACTATTCATGAATCCCATAATTGACTTCTAGAGGTTAGAATAAACTTCTCATTGCTAATTTCAAAAAAAAAAAAAAAAAATCTGCCATATGTCCATATCCAAAAATAAAGTTTGATAAAGCGCTCTTTACAAGTTTGTTCACAAACTAAATTACGAATTTATGATTGGTCAAGATAACATAATATTTTACAGCTTGTCCATCTTCATAACTGGTCCAAAATTATATTATACTCTGCAAGAATATATTTAGTGAAGGACCTCCAAGTCCAACAGGTCGGTTTTCCACAATTCTATCCATGGTTTATTAATGCAAGGAACATAAATATGGCATTAAAGCAATAATGTCCTCATAGTGAGCATAAACTTCAAAGAATGAGACAGCACCAAATGAATTGCCAACCTAAAAATTAAAGATACCACTCGTTAAGATCACCCACAAGTAGCCTTATATTCATTACATAACTAGAATAGCCAAATTTAAAGGCCAAACAAGTTAAGACAATAAAAACCAAACAGACCTTTTGAGGCTCAAAATAGTGGAAAACCACTTTCTTCAGTGAAGCCCGTGACAAAGATTCCGCATTGTTAGCCCATTAGTATGTGCAAACAATCCATCTACCATTTCAACCCAAGTTAGAAACTAGTTTGTCAACTCTTCCTCTTCTTATTTTTTTAATTTTTGTTTTTGCAAAACCTCTTCTATGCATATACCATTCATTATACGCTCAAATGAAGCATACATAACTTACACACCAACTCAAATATAAACTGCAAACACTATCACAGTAATCATAAACAAAAGCTATTTAACATACTCTATTCTTTACAAATTGGCATTTTATGTTACAACCACCATCTGTCTCTATTACTTATAAGCCTTACTCTTCATGTCTAAACACATAATCATCTTCTTCAATTAGCCTCAACAAAAGTAACATTTATATATAATTATAGATAACAATTAACTAATTAACTTATGTTCCTAATCATCCATTTCTAAAGAAACATTACACCACATCTACAAAATCACATGAACATAAACATAACTAAATTAATAAGATTAAAAAGAAATTTCACCTGCTCTCTCTTAATTCCAATTCCCTTTCTCTTTCTCTTATCAATTCCTTTTCGCGTTCGCGTTCATGCCTCGAATGACTCCGACTCCTCCTTTCCCTTTCTTTCTCTCTATCCCTATCTCTATCTCTATCACTCGAACGCCGGTCCCTGTCACGGTGCCGGTCGCGGTCTCGATCCCGGTCACGGTCACGGTCGCTACTCCGGTGACGATCAGACCGAGATGAAGACCTAGCCTCACGGTGACGGTGACGGTCACGGTCACCGGTATCTTCATCCGTTTTGCTTCGCTTGCTTCTTTTTCGTTCATCGTCAATTTGATCATCGGCAGCCTCTTTTGTCTCCTTCCGCCGGTGAGTTTTTTCGGTGCTGCCGTTGCGGTTGTCAGATACGTCGACTGTTTTCTCCAAGTACTCGTACTCGTCGAATTCCATGGTTACAGTTCGTAAGAGTAGGTGTTGCCGAGTGCTGAATTATTAGGGTTTTGGATTATTGAAACTGGATAGGAGGAGGTTACAGTGCGAAATTGCGATTAGGGGTTTTTATTATTGTTATTTTTTGGAATTAGGAATTAGGGGAGGGGCGGAAATTTGTAATTATGAATTAGAGAAGGGGCGTAAATGAATATTTAGGCTTATAACAAAACAACACAATCTCGCGTATGGGAGAAATGGAAGTTCGATAGATAGATAGATAGATAGATAGATACTTTCGTGTAGATTCACAATTAAGTTTGATATTTTCGTGTTCAAGATATTGGATGTTTGAAAGGTACGTTTCCTTTTACTTACTCGGGTTTGCCTATTGGTGTTGATATGAATACAATTTTAAATTGAAAACTTTTAGAAGATCGTTTTATCAAAAAATTGTCGGGATGGAATGCAAAGGTCTTATCAAATCAGTGGTAGATTAACACTTATAAAGCCGGTATTGGGAAGTTTAGGTGTTTATTATTTATTAGTTGTTCAAATGTCCGGAATCGGTTCTAGACAAATTGGAAAGCTTACGAGCCAATTTCTTTTGAGGTAGTAACGAAAATGAAAAGAAAATGCATTGGGTTAGTTGGAATCAAGTTTTGAGTTCTTATGACAAAGGAGGTTGGATGTTGGTAGCCTTCGTTCATATAGTTATGGACTTTTATTTAAATGGATATGGAGGTTCACGACATCACCTAATGCTATTTGGGTCTTGGTTTTACAAGCGTTGTATGGCACAAAAGCGGGTTTGGATGGCACGCCTATTTAGTGTAAAGGTATATGGCACAATATTATTAATTCTTTCGGTAAAGTCAAGAACAAGGGGCTTTTACCGAACAATGTTCTTAGAGCAAAAGTTGGAGATGGTCGATCAATTCTTTTTTGGAATGATAATTGGCTTGATAATGGTCCGTTACGTGCTAAATTTGGGAGACTCTTTCATTTGGATTCGGACGAAAACTGCGCCCTTTGCGGATCGGTGCAATGCCGATGGGTGGATGTGGTCATGGAAACGAGATATTGGCTTGAGAAATAATTCTAAACTAGCTGAGTTAGTTGCGGCTGCTGGGAATGTGGGGATTTTGAACGTGGATGATTCATGGCAATGAGCATTAGACAATGAGTCACATTTACGGTTTACGATACTAGACTTAATATGGTTGGTCGGCTGTTACCCACGCATCATGTCGCTACAAGTTGGTATAAATGCATTCCTCGCAAAATAAACGTTTTCCTTTAGTGAGTGGCGTTAGATAGACTTTCATCCTGAGACAATCTTTAAAGAAGAGGGATCGATATTGTGAATGTTAGTTGTGTTGTTTGTTCGTGGGGGTTAGAGTCGTCTCAACACGTTTTTGTCGAGTGTGAGCTTGCTTTAGATCTTTGGCGCAAATGCAGGTTATGGGTAAAATTCTATTGCTTTCATTTGCAAACTAGGCCAAGTTCATTGGATGGTTTGATGGGTGGGTTGCGAATGAAGCCTCGAAGAGCAAGTTGTACTTGATTGTTGCGGCTCTACTTTGGGTACTTTGGAGATTCAGAAATAATGTCGTATTTCCCGGCGAAGACATGAAGAAATCTTGTTTATTTGATACAATTTGTAGCTTTTCTTTTTTGTGGTTTTCTAACAGAGGTAAATGTAATGTATCCTGAAAATATTTGGCTTGTAAAACCCCTATAATGCTTGTGATTTTTTTATCCCTTTAGGAGCTTGCTAGAGGGTAGCTAGTTAATAAAATTTTGATGTTAAAAAAAATAATGCTTTGAGATTCAACTTAGTGATTGTTTATTAATTAAAATTAAAATGTTTCTGCTTTTATTGTTATTTTTTGGAATTAGGAATTAGGGGAGGGGCTGAATTTGTAATTATGAATTAGAGAAGGGGCGTAAATGAATATTTACGCTTATAACAAAACAACACAATCTCGCGTATGGGAGAAATGGAAGTTCGATAGATAGATAGATACTTTCGTGTAGATTCACAATTAAGTTTGATATTTTCGTGTTCAAGATATTGGATGTTTGAAAGGTACGTTTCCTTTTACTTACTCGGGTTTGCCTATGTGAAGACCCGTCCTAATCCATCCGGACAAAGTCCACATCGATTATAAACGATTCACAATAGTTGATTACATCGCGAGGTATTTGACCTCTATATGATACAATTTACAAACATTGCATTCGTTTTTAAAAGACATACTTTCATTACATCGAAAGTTGACGGCATGCAAACCATTTCATAATATATCCATCTATAATTGACTTAATAATAATCTTGATGAACTCGACAACTCGAATGCAACGTCTTTTGAAATATATTATGAATGACTCCAAGTAATGTCTCTAATATGAGCAAATGCACAGCGAAAGGTTTCTTTCATACCTGAGAATGAACATGCTTTAAAGTGTCAACCAAAAGGTTGGTGAGTTCATTAGTTTAACATAAGTAATCATTTCATAATTTTAATAGACCACAAGATTTCATATTTCCATTTCTCATAAACATACGTCCCCTGCATAGAGACAAAAATATCATTCATATGGATTGAACACCTGGTAACCGACATTCACAATATACATATAAGAATATCCCCATCATTCCGGGATCCTCCTTCGGACATGATATAAATTTTGAATTACTAAAGCATCCGGTACTTTGGATGGGGCTTGTTGGGCCCGATAGATCTATCTTTAGAGTTCGCGTCAATTAGGGTGTCTGTTCCCTAATTCTTAGATTACCAGACTTAATAAAAAGGGCATATTCGATTAGATAATCCAACCATAGATTGTAGTTTCATTTACTTGTGTCTATTTCGTAAAACAGTTATAAAAACAGCGCATGTATTCTCAGTCCCAAAAATATAAAGAGTAAAAGGGAATCAAATGAACTCACGCATATAAATATTGTAAAACAGTTAATAAAGCATTTGCATGTATTCTCAGCCCAAAAATGAAATGAGTAAAAAGGGATTAAATGAACTCACGCATATAAATATTGTAAAACAGTTAATAAAGCATTTGCATGTATTCTCAGCCCAAAAATGAAATGAGTAAAAAAGGGATTAAATGAACTCACAATACTGTATTTTGTAATAAAAATACATATGACGACTTTGAACAACTGAACAACGCAGGGTTGGCCTCGGATTCACGAACCTATATATATCAAATATATATATTAACACATTGTAATCAAACAAATTTATATATATAAATTTTTATTCATATTATAATTGTCATATCAATAAATTGTATATTTCATTAAATAACTTAATTAAATATATTTATGTTATATACCTTAAATAATTAGTATTTATTATAAAAATGTTGATATAGTTATGTTATATGTATTAAATAGAGTTTTATATAACTTAATAGTTATTTGATAAGATAATATTAATAAAACTTTGTATTATTTTATAATAATAATAGAAATATATTTAATAATATTTGTAATTATAATCATATTAATAATAATAAGATTTAATAATGGTAATAATTATAATGAAAAAAAAATAAAAATAGTACTAATAAGGATATTAATAATAAATAATAATAATAATAATAATAATAATAATAATAATAATAATAATAATAATAATAATAATAATAATAATAGTAGTAGTGGTAATAAAATAATACAATAATACTTAATAAAGTAAATTACGCGTTTTATTTATCTGTTCCAAACAAATCGATGTTGCAAAAGTGAAACACAGAGAAAAGGGATCGCGGTTTTAGGGTTTCCTCTCAATTCATCAACATAATCAATCAAGCAAAAATCATAAATATTAAATAGGTCATCGATTCATTATGATTATCGTTCAATCGTCATCTTCTGTCCCAATCGTCATCATCATCGAGTCAAGTATTCGATTTCTCAATTGAGTCAAGTAGGTCATCGATTCAAAGGTATTTTCTTAATTTCTTTAATCCTTTTAGAATTTCTGTATATTTAATTGGTAGAACATTAGCAGTAATTTAATGATGTTCATGGTGGTTTGATAATAATAATCGAAAAGATAATAATAAGATTGCAAACGGTGTAACAGATATTGAGATCTATTCAGCTTTAAAAGATTTTAATATAGATCCTAATTAAGCTGTTAATCGTCTGTTATCTCACGGTTTAAAAGAGATTTAATTTGTTTGCCTTTTTGATTTTATTTATATACTTTTTTTTTAAATGGTACGATTGCTATACAAAGGTGATTGCTTTTGTTGGAACTCGGGTTCTTTCAGTGTTACAAGTTGAAGATGGAGGTTGTATTGTACTCGTGTGTGTGTATATATATATATATATATATACAGAGATGATGCAGGAGATGGTTGTAGGTTGGGTGATTTATGGTGGTTAAATAGGAAACACGACAGCCATTAGTAATAGCAGAAAATAATGTTAGCTGCAGTACTTTAAGGTGGTCGATGGGTGTCTGATTGATCAAGAGAAGGGAGTGTTGTGTGACTGTTATATCATGTATCTGTGTCAATTCACTTTTATGTATTTTAAATGAAATTTTATCTATCTATTAACCATACTCTTACTTTTCATGTTTAAATAGGTGTATGTTATCAGGTGCATAATAGTAATTAAAGGTTTGAGAGTTTTACCAGAATTGTAGCAGTGGCAATAGTTTTCGAAGGGATAAACAGCGGCCAGGATGATGTTACATCGGGGTTGCTTTGACTGTTGCGAAGAAAGAGAGGAAACAGAAACACAAAGTAGCAGGAGGTGTTCTTGGTATAATAGTAGGTACATCAGCGGATAGTTTGAGATGTTATGGTAATGATGGTAGCATAATGGTTCAAAAGGTGTTGTTGTCCAGGATATTAGATAGAACAGTATCATGTAGCAGCAGCACTTGTAGTAGCAACAAAAGTTTGATTGGGTTTTATTTGAGCTGCACACAAAAGTCGAATAGCATAAAGGAGTTCAGTGTTGGTTTGGTGAAATAAAGGTTTGATGTTCGGGTTGTATGAAGCTTCGGTGGTAGTTTATGGATGGTAGCCGTGATTAGTGATGATGATGCTTGGTTCTACAAGAAGCAAGAAAGGGAAAAGAGAGATGAGGTGTTTTCTTATGATTTTTGTATGTTATATAAACTACTAATAAAATAATATGATAATGATTAATATATCATTTAGTAATATTCATGTGGTGACTTTGAAAAAGGTTGATTTGAAATGAAACGGAAATGGGTTTAGTGGTGGTGGTCTAGTGATTTGTCAAGGAATATAAAAGAGAAAATGAGTTTCCTAATGAAGTGTAGGTGTATGTAAAAGTATATATACAATTCCTGTATTACATGTGTATATCTATATCTTATAAAGAATAGGTACATGGAAAAGTGAGACGTATAACGGAGAGGAGACAGTGGACAAGTGGGTGATAATATCATGTAGGTTACGGTGTATATATATAGTATAATATATCTTTATATGTCTCTAATTGAACAATGAAGTTGAAAAGAAATATTACATTAATAATTCAATCGATCTTGTTTGTATTATAGGTTGAAGTCGATGGTTAACCAATTCAGACGAGAAGGACATAATTCAATCAGAAAACACAAATAGGACAATAATACAGATAAAGTAGATAAGGAAAGGGAAATCAATTTAATTAGGTGTCTTTGCGTTTATGTTTAATCCCTATTACCACTTGATAAATGTGTTACTAATAATAATAATAATTATGTTAATATATAATAATAATAAATAATATCATATTAATTCTAATTATAATAAGAAAGATGATATAAATAATGATATTAATAATTTTAAATAACAAGATAGTTTTTAATATTCATGATAATAATCATGTTAATAACAAAAATTATAATTTTACTAATAATTATGATATTACTAATGATATTAATAATATTAGTACTTATAATATATTTAATATATCAAATTTTATATTTATTTTATATATATACTAATATTAATAACACTGATATTAATATTAATATCAATATTTATTTTAATAGTAATAATGAATGTAATAATAAAAAAATTTGTATGACAACTATATTTTGAACTTGTAATCACATTTAATATATTAATATTACAATATATTATATTGTAGAATATCATTCATTGAATATTTAATACTTATACCTTTTATATACATTTCAATATAATATGAATGAAAGCTATATATGTATTTACAACAACTGTTCGTGAATCGTCGGAGTTAGTCGAAGGTCAATTGAATATATGAACATCGTTTCAAAATTTTCTAGACTCAACATTTCAGACTTTGCTTATCGTATCGAAATCATATAAAGATTAAGTTTAAATTTAGTCGGAAATTCCCGGGTCGTCACAGTACCTACCCGTTAAAGAAATTTCGTCCCGAAATTTGAGTGAGGTGGTCATGGTTAACAATAAAAATGTTTTCATGACGAATATGAGTTGATAAATAGAGTTTTTATCATCATTGAGTAATATGGATAAAATGATTCGATTAATCGAAGAGCACGAATGAAACTATCATGAGAGAGGTCCCAACGGGCATCGTCCACCTTCGCCCAAAAACTTGCCCAATTTTTTTTTTTTTTTTTAGCCGTTAGTAAAATAAAAAAAATTCCAACGGTCACTTTTACCCTATAAAAACACCAACCATATACTTCATTTTATACACTCAAACATATATTACTTTTACATTTCCACCTTTCTCAAAATCAAAATCAAACACTCCCAAACTGAAAAATGTTAACACTTCCCCCAATGATTGTTTCATTCGATGTTCATTACGGAGGTGATTTCCGTAATCAAATGAAGGATTATAAGTGGTGCGACAGTATTTCGTTTGAAGATATCGACATTCGTGATGTTGGTTTACAAGACTTGCTATCCTTTTTGAAGGAAAAAGTTCCGTGTGAATTTGCGTCTGTATTCTTTTATAAAGACGATTATGATGCGGATTGTAGGGAAAGTTTTCTATGTACCGATGATCAATGGTACTTTATAAAAGATACCATTGAAGATCGCGGTAAACGCATTTCTTTGTATGCGATTCTTGAAGATGAAGAGGCGTTGGGTTATCGTTACCTCGATGAATCAACTGAAGCAGCAGTTGAAGCATCAAGAGAAATACCGATGTCTCCAGAGTACCTCACGGATGGTGAAATGACTGGTGAACATTATTTTGCAGATGACAATTAACGACGATGAGTAGTTTAATTTTTAATTGTCGTGATGTTTTAATTTTTAATTATTGTAATTTCAGTGTTGTTGTCGAGTTTTATATCTTCCTTTATATTTCGGAGCTCTTCGTCTTTTTAATCTCCTCTCGATCTCTAGTAAAACAAGTAATGGTTTAGAATTTGTAAGTATGGAGTTTCGAATGAATTTAATGTTATAATCAAGAAAGAACGTAATAGCATGATTTGATTCATCAAATTACCAGAATCATTGAGAATAGAGCTATCAAGAATATACTTTCTTGATATGTTCAGAAGTTAATTAGAATGAAAGAGTTATGTAACATGACACATGATGGTGGTATGATCTACTGTGAACCATCATGTCCCATTAGAACTCATCATGACTTACTATAATATAATCACGTTGATCAAGTGTCATTATATTATACTAACTCATGCATCAGTTCCCAACATTACTTCAATAACATTCATATTTTAAGCTCGAAAGTTTACAGAATATAGAAACTAACAGTTTCTTTATAATGTAATACTGATAGCACGAAGAGATTAATGATTTCAGATAAGAATAGTTATAAAAATATCTCCAGAAATATGGAGGATATTTATAATGAAAGATACGATAATATCTCGGAATATCTAAGATCAGTGGATGATAGAAACTATTGTCTGCAAGGGTTTAGAGTAAGGAGCAAGATATTCACTAAAGACTTTAGTAGTCATTGAATCATTTGGATTCTTTGAAGTCAAACTTATTCTTTGTGATTTGTCCACGGCTTGCTTCATAGTTTCGCATAATCTGCTTTTCGGTACTAAATTTTTCTATTGAATGTTTCCATTATAATGATACACAGGAAGCACGAAGAGGTATATAATTTCGGACGAGAATATTTATGAAAATATCCTCAGAAATATCGAAGATATTGATGATGATATTTTGGAATTTCTAAGTTCGATGGTTGATAAGGAAAAATTTTCCGCAAGATTTTAACATGACTTCGGAGCAAGATATTCTCTAAAGATTTCAACAGATCTATAATTACCTGGATTCTTTGAATATAGGGAATGGTCTTTGTATTTGTCCTTGGTCTCCTTCGTGGTTAGCTCAATCCATTTTTCAATACCAAATTTTCTATCGAGCGTTCCCAATACTCCATTCTTTATCATCAAACTCTTGGCCATTTAGGCCATCTACAATTTTACTGTTTCCTCTGCATTTAATGCAGCCATATCTGTATCGTCAGTTATCAATCCGAGGTGGTTTCAGAAGAATGGTGTTTTTAGATGATTAAACGCTGATGGTAATATGGTGGAATATAAAAGGTTCCCCGGTAACAATAAAGAGCACACATATAAATATTAAGGTTATAATAAGGTTGTTTCGAACAAAAAGTCAAAGTTGACTTGCTGGAGCTGTGACAAAATTGGCTAATTTGAAAAAAAATTGCGTTGTTATTTTTGAAAATAACAATGCCAAAGAAGCTAGCACAGATACGTGTTAAACATTTATACATGTTCTGAAAATTTTCAAGTGCATAACTATACGCATCAATCTTTTCTTCCGTAAATGAAGTGCGGCTGATTCATCCTCCCGATTGAGGTGTTTTCAAGAATTACGAAAGGTTTGAACGCAGATTGTAATCGTCAAGATACAAATGAGGTTTAATATGAAATCAAGTGGCAAACTTGAAGAATTGTTTAGTTTCATATGTTATTATCAATATTTTATTTCATTTTAATTGTCCACTGTTGGTAGTCCTCAGTTGATTAGTCCACAGTTAGCTAGGAACATTTAACTAGGATTTTGTTAGCGTGGATTCTTAACAAAATTTCTCATAGTTAATTTGTTTGTTTCTAACAAATTTTATTCCGTCAAATGTTTTCTTCATTATGCCACTTGTTGAATTCTGATAGGTCGAAATCCAAATATGAAATTTGAACTTGAATGAAAATAGTTGTTCTTTGGTGAACGGTTACGTATATGCGTGAATTTGAGCAGTGTTGTTAATGACTGCTGAATCTGAATTGAAGAATGTACAGTGTAACTTATTAAAGTGAAATCTAAATATTCCTCGGGTGTTACCTACCCGTTAAAATATTTTCATCATTAACAGTTTGTACAAAAGAATTTTTAATCACAATCTTTATGAAAATAAATATACATATATATTTTCTTCAGATGAAATCATGGATTTAATGTGTTAATATGATATTAAACTCATTTGATTTACCGTTAGAACAAGAATATATAATCACTAAAATATTAGAGATTACATAATCACCATGTCGAACGAAGATAAATAATATAGAACGTCATGTAGAACGATGGTTATGCTCGAGGTATAGGATGAGATGTTGAGACATGGATTGTTGATGGTACTGGTGCTGTTACTGATGGTACTGTTGGTGCCGGTGGTGTTGTTGAAGCTGGTACGTTTTGCACCATATTTTCCAAATTAATTACACGAGCGCGAAGTTCGTTGACTTCTTCTATTATTCCGGATGACTGTCGGTTCGGACGAGTGGATGAATAAGGTTTAGAATTGTGGATAGAATATAGTCTTGTCAAGTTACCCTGGAAATGAGACTGAAAATGTTGTCTCGAATAGGTTCGCCGGTAAGCGCTTCATGTTCATTGTCAAGAGGTGAATTCGGTTGGTGGCAGGGATTACCTTCTGCGCATTTCCATTAATTAGGTTGACTACGAACCCATCAGATGAATTGGGGATGGCTGATTGATTGATTTATTCTGGTGGCATCGCTTTCAGAGCTTAGGTGAATATCCATGTCGGAATAGCTATCGAAATAACTATCGGAATAGCTATCGAAATCTGAGGGACTCGAACTGGTTGCAGGGTTCATCTCGTACGATCAGATGGAGGATTTTCGATAAGAAATAAATTATAGGATGTAGATTAGTACCCTGCAATACATAATTTACATATGCATATATAATACAAAAATCCCATAAGTTACGAAGGAATCTACGGAAACTGTCAGACAAAGGTAACAATAACATATACGCTAAGATATGAATTTATCTATACACTGTCTATGCAATAGAGGCAGTAGGACGTGTCTAGACTTTAAGGATGATGAGCAATTAATTTTTCGACACTAAATGATAAGCAAAACTTTTGACATGCAGACACGGTCGAAGTCCAGACTCACCAATGCATCCTAAACAAATTATCAGTTAGACACACTAATGCAGACCTGGTTCTCTAAGACCACCGCTCTGATACCAACTGTGAATGTAGTGACCCGAACTTTTCCATGTTTATATATATTAATTGAGATTGATATTTACATGATTAAATGTTTCCAACATGTTAAGCAATCAAACTTGTTAAGACTTGATTAATTGAAATATGTTTCATATAGACAATTGACCACCCAAGTTGACCGGTGATTCACGAACGTTAAAACTTGTAAAAACTATATGATGACATATATATGGATATATATATATAGTTAACATGATACTATGATAAGTAAACATATCATTAAGTATATTAACAATGAACTACATATGTAAAAACAAGACTACTAACTTAATGATTTTTAAACGAGACATATATGTAACGATTATCGTTGTAAAGACATTTTATGTATATATATCATACTAAGAGATATTCATACATGATAATATCATGATAATATAATAATTTAAAATCTCATTTGATATTATAAACATTGGGTTAACAACATTTAACAAGATCGTTAACCTAAAGGTTTCAAAACAACACTTACATGTAACGACTAACGATGACTTAACGACTCAGTTAAAATGTATATACATGTAGTGTTTTAATATGTATTTATACACTTTTGAAAGACTTCAATACACTTATCAAAATACTTCTACTTAACAAAAATGCTTACAATTACATCCTCGTTCAGTTTCATCAACAATTCTACTCGTATGCACCCGTATTCGTACTCGTATAATACACAGCTTTTATATGTATGTACTATTGGTATATACACTCCAATGATCAGCTCTTAGTAGCCCATGTGAGTCACCTAACACATGTGGGAACCATCATTTGGCAACTAGCATGAAATATCTCATAAAATTACAAAAATATGAGTAATCATTGATGACTTATTTACATGAAAACAAAATTACATATCCTTTATATCTAATCCATACATCAACGACCAAAAACACCTACAAACACTTTCATTCTTCAATTTTCTTCATCTAATTGATCTCTCTCAAGTTCTATCTTCAAGTTCTAAGTGTTCTTCATAAATTCCAAAAGTTCTAGTTTCATAAAATCAAGAATACTTTCAAGTTTGCTAGCTCACTTCCAATCTTGTAGGGTGATCATCCAACCTCAAGAAATCTTTGTTTCTTACAGCAGGTTATCATTCTAATACAAGGTAATAATCATATTCAAACTTTGGTTCAATTTCTATAACTATAACAATCTTATTTCAAGTGATGATCTTACTTGAACTTGTTTTCGTGTCATGATTCTGCTTCAAGAACTTCGAGCCATCCAAGGATCCGTTGAAGCTAGATCCATTTTTCTCTTTTCCAGTAGGTTTATCCAAGGAACTTAAGGTAGTAATGATGTTCATAACATCATTCGATTCATACATATAAAGCTATCTTATTCGAAGGTTTAAACTTGTAATCACTAGAACATAGTTTAGTTAATTCTAAACTTGTTCGCAAACAAAATTTAATCCTTCTAACTTGACTTTTAAAATCAACTAAACACATGTTCTATATCTATATGATATGCTAACTTAATGATTTAAAACCTGGAAACACGAAAAACACTGTAAAACCGGACTTACGCCGTCGTAGTAACACCGCGGGCTGTTTTGGGTTAGTTAATTAAAAACTATGATAAACTTTGATTTAAAAGTTGTTATTCTGAGAAAATGATTTTTATTATGAACATGAAACTATATCCAAAAATTATGGTTAAACTCAAAGTGGAAGTATGTTTTCAAAAATGGTCATCTAGACGTCGTTCTTTCGACTGAAATGACTACCTTTACAAAAACAACTTGTAACTTATTTTTCCGACTATAAACCTATACTTTTTTGTTTAGATTCATAAAATAGAGTTCAATATGAAACCATAGCAATTTGATTCACTCAAAACGGATTTAAAATGAAGAAGTTATGGGTAAAACAAGATTGGATAATTTTTCTCATTTTAGCTACGTGAAAATTGGTAACAAATCTATTCCAACCATAACTTAATCAACTTGTATTGTATATTATGTAATCTTGAGATACCATAGACACGTATACAATGTTTCGACCTATCATGTCGACACATCTATATATATTTCGGAACAACCATAGACACTCTATATGTGAATGTTGGAGTTAGCTATACAGGGTTGAGGTTGATTCCAAAATATATATAGTTTGAGTTGTGATCAATACTGAGATACGTATACACTGGGTCGTGGATTGATTCAAGATAATATTTATCGATTTATTTCTGTACATCTAACTGTGGACAACTAGTTGTAGGTTACTAACGAGGACAGCTGACTTAATAAACTTAAAACATCAAAATATATTAAAAGTGTTGTAAATATATTTTGAACATACTTTGATATATATGTATATATTGTTATAGGTTCGTGAATCAACCAGTGGCCAAGTCTTACTTCTCGACGAAGTAAAAATCTGTGAAAGTGAGTTATAGTCCCACTTTTAAAATCTAATATTTTTGGGATGAGAATACATGCAGGTTTTATAAATGATTTACAAAATAGACACAAGTACGTGAAACTACATTCTATGATTGAATTATCGAAATCGAATATGCCCCTTTTTATTAAGTCTGGTAATCTAAGAATTAGGGAACAAACACCCTAATTGACGCGAATCCTAAAGATAGATCTATTGGGCCTAACAAACCCCATCCAAAGTACCGGATGCTTTAGTACTTCGAAATTTATATCATATCCGAAGGGTGTCCCGGAATGATGGGGATATTCTTATATATGCATCTTGTTAATGTCGGTTACCAGGTGTTCACCATATGAATGATTTTTATCTCTATGTATGGGATGTGTATTGAAATATGAAATCTTGTGGTCTATTATTATGATTTGATATATATAGGTTAAACCTATAACTCACTAACATTTTTGTTGACGTTTTAAGCATGTTTATTCTCAGGTGATTATTAAGAGCTTCCGCTGTCGCATACTTAAATAAAGACGAGATTTGGAGTCCATGCTTGTATGATATTGTGTAAAAACTGCATTCAAGAAACTTATTTTGTTGTAACATATTTGTATTGTAAACCATTATGTAATGGTCGTGTGTAAACAGGATATTTTAGATTATCATTATTTGATAATCTACGTAAAGCTTTTTAAACCTTTATTGATGAAATAAAGGTTATGGTTTGTTTTAAAATGAATGCAGTCTTTGAAAAACATCTCATATAGAGGTCAAAACCTCGCAACGAAATCAATTAATATGGAACGTTTTTAATCAATAAGAACGGGACATTTCAGTTGGTATCCGAGCGTTGGTCTTAGAGAACCAGAATTTTGCATTAGTGTGTCTTATCGAGTTTGTTAGGATGCATTAGTGAGTCTGGACTTCGACCGTGTTTAGTTGAAAAATGATTGCTTAACAAATTTTTTTGGAAACTATATATTTTTAACATGTGAATATTATGTGATATATTAATCTCTTAACGCGTTTGATATTATGTGATAGATGTCTACCTCTAGAACAAGTCCCATTGACTCACCTAATAATAATGAAGAGTCAAATGTAAATTGGAATGATTCGTGGACTGATTCTCAAGTTCCCGAAGAGGAACCGGAAGAAGAGTCGGAACCGGAAGAAGAATCGGAACCGGAAGAAGAATCGGAACCGGAAGAAGAAATAGAACCGGTGGGGGAAATAATAAAACGGTTAAGTAAAAGAGAATCCTCAACCAACCGACCAAGGTTAATTATGGTCAATGGTGTTTCCGCCAAGGAAGCAAAATATTGGGAGGATTACCAATTCTCCGATGAATTGGATTCCGACGAGAATTCCGATGATGTTATAGAAATTACCCCAACTGAATTTAAAAAGGCAAAAGAAAATAATAAGGGAAAGGGCATAAAAATAGAGAAATCTAATTCCAACCCCGATGAACTTTATATGTATCGTCAACCCTCGAAGTCCTTAAGTTGTAACAATGACCCGAGAACCTCTAAACCGCCAGGTTTTTCTAAACCAATGTGGAAAACGACGGCTCGTATTAGGGGAACATCATATATCCCTAGAAACTTGGCAAAACGTACCAAAACCGAAGAAGAAGAAACAAGCGAGTCGGAATAAGATAGTTGTATTCGTGTGGTGCAATATATGTAATATAGTGTGCTTATGCTTTATGATATATGTAAAAATTGCTTGTATTAATAAGTATTTTTTTTTATGAATCTAACTCTTGTCTATTTTACAGTATAAAAACACAAAATGGATAGACAACCCAATATTTTAAGAGACCTACCCGGAGACATGATTGATGAAATCTTGTCTAGAGTCGGTCAGAATTCTTCGGCACAACTATTTAAGGCGAGATCAGTTTGTAAGACATTCAAAGAACGTTCCAAGAATGCCTTGGTTTATAAAAGGCTTTCGTTCGAAAGATGGGGGATATCACATTGGGAAATCCATAAGTTACGATGTGTTTACTTTGACGCATATATTGCGGGGAACCCAAATGCTATTTTACGCAATGGGTTAAGAAATTATTTTGACTCAATATATCCAAATATTGGACTTCGTGATTTAGAAAAAGCGGCTAACATGCAACATAAAGAAGCATGTTATGCTTACGGATTAGTAATGTTCGCTTCTCACCAAAGTGAGAACAAGAACATCGGGCTACAACTATTAAACAAAACGTTCCCACAAGTGACGGAGTCGGTAATTGGGGTAAGAAATGAGGTTTTTAGATTGTTACGGGACTGTTGGACATTACGTAACCCTCGTCCCTTTGACGACGTTACAACACGATGTCTTATCAACGGCCATAACGGTTATGTTCCACAAGACCAAGGATGGGAAGTAATCCTAGTAAAACCAGAATGCATGACTTGTTTCTGGACATATGAATTACGTGTCTTTATTGCCTTTGCTGAACGACTTGTGTACTAGCTAGAATTATCTTCACAACCATCTTGTATCAAATTTATTGTGTGCTATATTTCATGCTATATGTAAAATAAGCGGTATTGTAAGTTT